>NW_017257445.1:6012-15973 GCF_001594055.1 Mycetomoellerius zeteki | reverse complement strand
TAGCCTATATCGTGATGACATTTGAATATATACACTGATTTCTATTTGATGACACAAATCGACACAGGTCGACACAAGCATCGTTCTATCCTTCTTATATTCAGAGTGACAAAGATAGAACGACACTTGTGCCGAGTGTGTCTCTTAAAAGGAAAACAGCCTTAGGGCGACTGTTACCAACGCCGATTAACTTAATCGGCTGATTAGTCCATTGGAATTGATCAATCGCATTTGTCATTTTGTTTGACGACAGATGGCGATTGGCCAATTCCAATGGACTAATCAGACGATTAAGTTAATCGGAGTTGGTAACAGTCGCCCTTAATGTAGCTGGAGATATAATTTTATGAGAAGTGAGTGGCATACAATAATGCCATCTATCAAATCAGAGCGGAAATATTAGCAAACGGAAAGTACGCCTGGATGAATGGGAGTTTGGACCCCCTGGACTTCTTGTGACTTCTTGCGTCTATGTTTGCGCTTGCGCCTTTACGCCTTGCCATGTAAACGAACCTTAATAGATAATGTATGTAAAACTGAAGTGAAATATATTGTTAATAATACTGATCGTGTAAGATAGTAAAAATATTAAAAATATGCTGTATACTATCAGTATTAATGATTCAGTATTATTGATCAGTATTATTAACCATATAGAATCACCTTTATGTATCATTTTATCCTTGCTGTTCACCGAATATTAAAGAAAGCTAAAACTATAAAAAATACATCATGCAATACATTATGCATGAAACCACATGAAACAGGTAATATAATCAATATGTATGTACATACATATACATATACTTTAAACAATAAAATAATGCTTCTCTTCTTTTTTATATTCGCTACCGGAATAAACGTGGACACACCTGACTACGTAAAATAAATGACGCAGTGCTCGGACCGAACGGAGCCCGATCGGCCCGGCCAAGCAATCCGTCTGATGTATGTATCCGTGGACAGCGAACGACAGACTCGCGAATATATAGTGGACTAACAGCGTTTTTTTTTAAGCGTTATTATTTGTAAGACTCAAAGAATCACCACTTTATTTGCGCAACCACCAGAAACCACGTTTAATCACGTTTCAATCACGTTCTGATACTTCCGACAGTTCCGACGCTAGAATCAGCTAGAATGATCAGAACTGAATGATCAGAACAATAATCATGTTGACAGTACCGATCAAGCAGGAATACTGAAGTTTGTAGTTCCCAAAACTCTGTCTATTCGCCCAGATGGCGCAGAAATATAAGGTTTGATTTAAAACTTTATTAAGGGTACGCGTCCCATGACGCGTATCGCCGTACGCGTGTATTTGCTAGAGAGCCTCAAGTAAGAGATGCGCTAGAGATCCTCAAGTAAGAGGTGCGCGAACTTCTAGCATTTGCAAGAACATGGCGGCCTCCATTATGTGTCATATGTGTGTGATACTTGTATGTTTGTAAGTACAAATTTAGATAATAATGATTCAATATTATTATAAAATATTATTATGACATATATGTTGTAAAATTGATGTGGTAATTGAAAATATTGTAACGGCATATTCCTAACCTATAATGTACATGACTTCGGCTGTGTTTCAAATTTACTGCCAGCACAAAAATGCTACAGTTTACGTTACGTACACTATAGATTTTCAATACTGGCAGTTTTGGAACACAGCCTTTATAACGCATAAGTAAACAATTATAGGTAATATCTAGAAAATAACAATGTCAGGCTGTTGCATGCCAAATTGTAAAAATTCAGCGGCTAAGGGAATTCTTATGAAACATTTCCCAAGAAATCCAGACAAAAGGGTTCAATGGGTTCCCTGATGGAAAAATTTCGCTGAAATTATTTTACATTTTAGTACATTTTTCAGCAAAATTTCAGCATTTTAACAAAATTTCAGTTTAATTTCAGCAATTTTTAGTTGAAAAATACATTTTCACCAAAATTTTAGCAAAATTTCAGACAAATTTCAGTAAAAATTTCAGAGAAATTTCAGTAAAAATTTCAAAGAAATTTTAGCAAAATTTCAGAGAAGTTTCAGCAAAATTACAAAGAAATTTCAGCGATTCTTCAATATGTTAGCTGAAAAATTCATTTTCAGTGAATGTTCGCCGCGTTTTATCTTATGTAAGAAAGGGAATAAAATACGATTGCGCCATATTCTTGCAACATCGTCATCAACCAATCCCGTAACGATTTCAATTCGCGCATCTCTTACTTGAGGATTTCTAGAGATGCGCGAACTTCGAGCATTTGCAAGAACGTGGCGACCTCCTGTGTCAAATATGTGTGTGATACTTGTATGTTTGTAAGTAAAAATTACTAAATTTAGAAAATAATGATTCAATATTACTATAAAATATTATTATTCCATATAAGTTGTAAAATTGATGTGGTAATTGAAAATATTGTAACGTATAGGCATATTCCTAATCTATAATAATGTACATGACTTTATAACGCGCATAACCCTGCAAACAAGAATGGATTGAAATGGATTCAGATTTTCAGAAATATGGATTCATGAATGTTAAAATGAATGCTTTTCAATCCTGAATGCATTTTTATCCATTTATAAGAATTGCATGGAACATATCTCTATGCCTTTCAATCTAAAAATAATACCAGCTTTTTCTATGCATTGTGAATACTGTTCAATTCAAAATTTTGAATAGGAAATGCAATTTTTCAATCCAATTGCATCCAATTGAAACTAATTGAATCCAATTGAATCCAATTAAATCCAAAAAAGTATTCGCTATTTAAAATACGCATTCGGATAGAAAAAATTTGAATTCATTTCGATCCATTCTCGTTCGCTGGGAAGTAAACAATTATAGGAAATATCTAGAAAATAACAATGCCAGTCTGTTGCGTGCCAAATTGTAAAAATTCAGCGGTTAAGGAATTTCTTATGAAACATTTCCCAAGAAATCCAGACAGAAGAGCTCAATGGGTTGTAAATATTCCACGAGCGAATTGGACACCCACGGATTCTAGCTGTATTTGTGAGGTATGATACTTACATTTACTTAACAGCCAACGTCCTAGGCCATTATTCGTCAAATCTTATATTTATTCAAATTAGACAATCTAAAATTCAGATTAAACTATCTTCAGATTCTTTGCAGCCAATGAAACGAACTGCATAGTATCTGAAGATACTTATACTAATAATTTATCAAATTTGCCACCCTGGTGGAAAAATGTTGCTGAAATTATTCCACGTTTTAGAACACTTCAACAAAATTTCAGCATTTCAAAAAAGTTTCAGTTTTTAATTTTAGCCATTTTTAACTGAAAAATTCGTTTTCGACAAATTTCAACAAGAATTTCTGAGAAATTTCAGAGTAATTTCGGTTAGATTTCAGTGATTTTTCAGTTAGCTGAAAAATTCACTTTCAGTGAAGTTTCAGCAAATTTTCAGCAATTTCGCTGAAATGTTCCAAAACATGGAATAATTTCAGCGAAACTTTTTCACCAAGGTATAGTTCATATTATATACATGTAAATTTATAATATATACATTATTAAATACATTTTCATGACATAACTGAATATTTTTCTCTTTTTCATGTTTAAACATAAATCTTCGCATAATGCATAAAAAATAAAAAAATCAATCCAGAGTCTTTTATTTTACAGAAAGGAAGAAAATGAGCCCAGATAACATGCAAAATCCTTAAGGACTTTGATTGGTATAGTTTCTTATGCATTATGCGTACAGATGTAAACAACGGAAAAATTCTAAAAACAGTTAAAAAGTTAAAATATAGTATAATAATATTAGTATAGTTTAATGTCGATGGCTATAAATATATTTTACCTTTCACTATCATTTGAATGATGTTTTATACTGTGCTTCAATTTTAAAAGTTAAATAAATGGTCCTTACTGTTATTAATACAAATAATACTTTATTAGACTAATTGACACTGTTTTTGTCATATGCTGTGATTGTATACATATACTGTGTGTTGTACATGTTCTAAATTTAAATTTGTGAGACAACGTTCATCGAACCTCTAATTATTCTTGAATTGAAACTTCCAATATTATATTGGTATGTTGTCTCAAAATAAATAAAATATAGAGTACAATTATAACCAATATGCAACAAAACAGTATCTTATGCTTATAAAGTATTATCTGTATTAATAATATTACTTATTTAGCTTTTAAATATAAAATATCTGTCGTTCAAATAATTATATTGAAATAAATATATATGTGTTTTTCATGACTTTTATGTAATTTGCTCAAAAATACCGTTATTTACAGTAAAAAAAACTAGTTTTTAGTTGATACTTTTCTTCGAAGTAAAAAATATCGTTTCTTATATCTCTAATTATGCGTTATGCGATATGCAAAAGTCTGTGCCTCAAGCTAGAGATCCTCAAGTATTGATCCTCTAAATAAAATCATAAAATGTTGTCTAAATAAAAGTATTCTCTAAATAAAATCGTAAAGTGCTCTCTAAATAAAATCATACATGTGTGAACATTGTGCTTTATACATTACGTTTTTCCTACTCCCTTTGTTTTTAGTATGTATCATCTTCCAGTAAGTATACTCACAAAGTAAGGATGCGATAAACATAAATTTAGCGAAGCGAATATCATATATTCACTTAGATTTGTGTTCGTCGCGTTTTATTTTATGTAAGTAGGAATAAAATACGGTTGCGCCATATTCTTGCAACGTCGTCATCAACCAATCTCGTAGCGATTTCAATTCGCGCATCTCTTACTCGAGGATCTCTAGGATAACCCCTCAACCTATTTCTTTTCTGTCAATATTCCGTTCCGTTGTTTCTTTCTCCATGGGAAGGGAGCCTAACATAAGGCATAAGAAGTCCAACCAATCAAAATTTTTTATTTCATGGAAAGGAAAGAAACGAAGGACTTTGATTGGTACATTTTCTTACGCATTACGTGTTATGCGTTATGCAAAAGTCTGTGCTCCCCGCTTTACGTACGCGACAATTTTGTTCCTTATGTCCCTACATGGGACACAAGGAATAAAATTGTCGCGTACGTAAAACGGCGGAACGTTAAGCCGGAATCAGACTCCGCATTGAAGATTGTGATTGAAGATTGAAGATTAAAATTTGACCAGTGAGGACAAAGGAATTTTAGCTCCTATTGTTTTGATTGGTCAAATTTCAATCTTTCAATCTCTCAATATTCGATGCGTAGTCTGATTCCGGCCTTAGTGATTAATCGGATCCTTCGATATGCGAATATGAATTAGTCCATTGAAATTGGCCAATTGCCATCTATCGTTAAACAAAATGACAAATGCGATTGGTCAATTCCGATGGACTAATCGGCCGATTAAGTTAATTGGAGTTGGTAAAAGTGGTCTAGGCCGGAATCCATATAGTCCGGTCTTAGGGCTGCCGCAGACAAAATTTCTGTAACAGTAACCTTAAGACATGAACTTAAGCCGATGAGCCAATCAGGATACTGTTTTAGATCTACGTAATTTGACAGAAATAGAAATAGCAGTAAACTTATCCATAAGGCGAGTTTCAACCGGTTGAAATTCGCCTTATTGCGAGGTTACCCCGGATCTACAATAGGGTTTTAAGCCTTAAGCTATAAGAAATGGGCGAAACACAATCGATTATTCCTCTCGGATTCGACTGTTATTGGTCAGTTTCTTACGGCTTAAGTCTTAAAACACCTATTGTAGATCCAGACTTATGGCTAAATTTACTATTATTTCCATGTCCGTTAGATTACGTAGACCTAAAGTAATATCCTGATTGGCTCATCGGCTTAAGTTTACATCTTACGGTCACTGTTACGGAATTTTGTATGCGGTAGCCCTTAGGACAGAATCCATAGACGTTTCTCAAGATTTGAGATGGCTTAAGCTAGTGTATGAACCAATCAGACAGCCGTATTAGCATCTTAAGACATTACTTGAGATTAGGTATGGATCCATAGACGTTGCTCAATACTCGAGATGGTCTTAAGCTAGTGCTTGAACCAATCAGAGAGCCGTATTAGCATCTTAAGACATTACTTGAGATTAGGTATGGATCCATAGACGTTGCTCAATACTCGAGATGGTCTTAAGCTAGTGCTTGAACCAATCAGAGAGCCGTATTAGCATCTTAAGACCTTGCTTGAGTTTAAGAACGGACTATGGATTCCGACCTAAGACCGGACTATGGATTTCAGCCTATGGATTCCGCCTCTAGAGTCCTATATATGAAAGAAGCGACATTCATCCCGACTACTTTATATCCCTATTATGTATATAGTTCCTATTATGTCGACATAAGGCGATTTTTGGCGTGCTTCTGTATAGCAATCAAAAGCAACCGTGATTGGGGCTATCTTTGTTTTCAGGGATCAGAAGACAAAGATAGCCCTAACCGCGGTTGTTTTTAGTTGCTATATCAGAAGCACGCCAAAAATCGCCTTATGTCGACATAATAGGAACTATATACATAATAGGGATATAAAGTAGTCGGGATGAATGTCGCTTCTTTCATATATAGGACTCTAGAGTTTTTTCGTCGTACGACGAAAATCAGATGCAGTGTGAATCCAGCAATAGTTCGGTCTTAGGCCAGAATCCATAATCCGTTCTTAATCTCGAGCAAGGTCTTAAGATGCTAATACAGCTCTCTGATTGGTTCATGCACTAACTTAAGATCATCACGCCAAAAATCGCCTATAATCCCACATAACAATATGTTATCAAAAAGGTTTCTAAAAGATATCTCATTTCTGAATCTGATAATACTTAGAGAAATTTCTAAAAGGCCACATAAAGATATCTGAATGTTATCTAATGCGCCGTATTTTTAAGAACAGAAAGATATCACAAAAATGATATCTAAAAGATTTCTCAAATTGCATGCCTTTATGATATCCAAAGTTTATTAACATATAGAGTTCGTATTTATGATGTCTAGAAGAAGTTTGTTATATATCCAAAGAGCACAAAGTCGTCTGAAATATGACTAAAAGATGCCTTCTCTAAATATCTTTTAATTGTCTTTAAGATTTCTTTTAGTTTTGATATTTTGGCACATTTAATAACATTAGATATCTGAATTAATTTTTACACAAAACTAAACGAAATTGTATGATTGTCAATATATATCTCATTATGTCTGTAATGCTTGCCATGTTCTGTGTGCAAGAGCATTATCTTTCATCATAATCCCCTTTGAGGACTTGCTTTTAAAAAATATTTCATAAGTGTTCGTCAGAACACAAGTTATATTTCTCATAATGCTGCGCCTTTTATTCTATCCCGTATGATTTTCAAACACAAGAACCCAAACTCCACCATGTCCGTCTGGTCGCGATCCCGCGTACTGTTCAGGTGAATGATGAATATAAAGTACTCCAGGATTATCTTTACGATATCTTTTAAAATGACAACAAATGAATTTCTCATAAAAGATATCATAATTATGTCTATTTCTGAATCAAATAATAACGGCTCATGCGCATTTACATGGCTCAAAAATCATACAACATAATGATATCTTCTAATAATGATATCAAATTGATATTATTTAGCATGATGTCATAAAGATAAAAATTTCAAGAAATCTCTGAAGTAAAGTATCTTAAAAAATTCTCCTAGTGGATGCCTCTGATAAATGATTATTATAAGATATCATTTGGACATCATTTTCAAGATAACTAAATGTTCTCCTGAAAAAGTTCTCTTAAAGTTTTCATTCTGACAAGCATGCTGTCTGGGATGATTCGTATTCAGAACGCGCTTACAACGATATTAGCGCACTAACATACTATATACTTTACGTCATATTATAGAATTTCAGAAATAAAAGCGCACTTTTATCGATATAAAAGCGCGTAATTCTGAATACGGGCCAATAAATTTAAATATTATTTAAGTATCAATCAAGTTATATATATTTAAATATCATTTTTGAAGTACTAAAAATAGCTGAAAACTTTTTGGTAATATTTCAAAAAGATTGCAGATTCTTTCTGTAACATTTCATCAATCTTTCAATAAGATTTCATGTGCAAGAATCGCGGACATTTTGTTATTCCAGAACTGTCTCAGAAATGTTGCAGACATATTTCGTAATTTTTATGAAAAATGTTTCACTTTTCAGTTGAAATATTTCTGAGATATTTCTGAAAACTTTCGGTGCTGTATGAGTGGGTAATTAATACAGATGTTATTAAAACCGTTTTAGTAAATCAAAATCTCTTCAGAAACAGGTTTGGCATTATTAAATCGTTTTAAGAAAGCAGTGTAAACGGTCTTCAATCGGTTTAAAGCTGATTCTACAATGAGTCAGTAGTCGGTAGTCCTAAGTGTTATCGGTAAATCGGTGAAGTTGACCAACAGCCAACTTGTACTTGTACGACTAAGGCCGGTATTCATAGTCGATTCTTATTTCAAGACCGTCTTAAGTAATGTCTTAATACGCTAATGTGGCTCTCTTATTGGTTCGTAATACCTCAAGGCTGAACTTGAGATGATCTTGTATATAAGAACTGACTATGAATACCGGCCTAAGACTACCCCGCACAGCACGTTTCATTGCAAATACATATTAAATATATAACAATATTGCATTTACATTGCGTTTCATTTCATATCAAATATAATGTATTAAATATGTAATTACGCAATGGGTATGAAATATCCAAGTTGAATACATATGCAATACGTAGCAGATGTATTGCGCATATTATATAAATGTATGAATGTATCAAACACGTAGTTGATACATATTTAACAAAATGTAATGATAGCCGCGAGTGTACCGCGCAGTAGCGCCAATAACCTCAATAAATCATAAAAATGGACAGTTTCACGTTATTTAGACACATGTCGCGGTTATTATCTGAATCGTATAATATGATAATAAATAAATTTAACTTAAGAAAAATAATTTAAATTAAATAGTAAGTAAAAGTTGAGTTTTTATATTTTATAATAGATCTGAATTTCTATATACGGTTGTATGTATAATAATTACTGTAATTAATGCGTATTTGATTATTTTTATAGGTTACATTATAATGAATAATTTTTGTGCAATATAATGGATAAAGGAAGAAACCGTCGTCATATTTCTTTGAGGCATAAGAGATTAGCACAAGAAGAAACAGAAAAAGATTATTTGTTAGAATCGTCAAGCAGTGGTGCGACTTATCTAGGACCATCGGTTGAATCTACAAAAGAATGCCGAATTGAAAATAAAAATGATCAATCAGTATCAACATCATCCTCTCTTAGTTATGATCAAGAGCACATCAATCAGCCCAACTTTAATGACAGATAGGAATAATGATAGATAGGAATTTTTGTCGGATGAAGTACATAACTCATCAGAAGTGATCACAGACGATGAAAATTTTTTTAATACGGAAGAACTAGAAGGAATGCAATCGTTATCATTTGAGTTTAATGATTCAAGTGACGATGCGGATGATATAAATGTTGAATATATTGACGATGAAGATAAAAGTATGGACAACGAATTGTTGCGCGATCTTCAAAATTGGTCTTTTGAATTTAAAATTAAGCATAATGCAATTAATGCTCTTATGGAAATTTTGAGGCATACTTCACATTCACAATTAAAAACTTTGCCAAAGGACGCAAGAACGCTTCTAAAAATACTTAAGAAAACGGCTGAAATAGTTGCATTATCTGGAGGATCGTATTACCACTTTGGTCTAACGAACACTTTGCAAGTACTCCTGCTGCACTATAAAAATATGTTTTTGAACGTATCTGAAATTAATTTATATTAATTAAATTAGCACTAGTGCACTAGTGCAACAAGTTAGAAAGAAAAATCATATATCTGTGTCATTCTAACTTAATTATTACAGGAGTGCAACAACACAATCAGACCTATTATGTATACCCAGGTAGCAAACACACGTCATTTTGACGTCAAATTCTGGTCATGTTGGTACGAATCGGTTGG
>NW_017257445.1:0-5588 GCF_001594055.1 Mycetomoellerius zeteki | reverse complement strand
GCCGGCAGGACGGCCTACCATCCCCACCGATCGCATGACGCGCTGGCCGGGCGGCGCGGGCGGGCCGCGAGGTGCGGGGATGGCCTAGCAAGCGAGCCACTCAGAACGGCGCGCATGGGGAGGAGAAGGATAGCGCTTGAGCAGTAGGCTGGTCGGACGCTTGTATTCGCCTATCTTTAAACGTTAATATCTCGTTAAATATTGTGTCAACTGCAAAATGGTACAAAACTGTTTTGTTCCCCTTGATCCAATCTACGTCCCCATTGTGTTTCGATCCGTTTTTTTGAGACACCCTGTATATATATAAGTACCCAAAGTAGTAATAAATTTGACGTTATTTGTCGCTATTTTAACATCTGAATTACATCAAATTAATTGTTGTTATTGGAAACGTCCTAACTTGACATCAAAATGACGTCCTTGCAATGACGTTAATAATTTTGTGACATTAAAACGTCATTATGACGTCATTAAGACGTCATTTAGTGACGTCAGACATGGTCAGTAAATGACCAAAATTTGACGTCAAAATAACGTGTATTTGCTACCTGGATATCGTGTCTCGCTATGTGTTTCAACCATATGTTGAAATGTGTGTCCTTTTTGATGCGTGCATTATAAAATGACTTTTGAAGTACAATATAATACAGGATTATTATAATACGATAATTACAAATACGAACAACGAAAGTTAAAAGGTTAATATTCAATTATGTTTGCAACAAAACTGTCATTATGAATTCACACATGTGCACGCTGCTTGATTTATGGTATGACTGTTCTTCACTCGTCAAGTGGCAATAAAGAAATAAGTTATATATGTGCATATATGAAGAATCAAAAAGTTTAATCGGGAAAATTTACATATTTGTGACCACTCGACGATATTTGTCTATGCTCATCCACACTCGTCTTTGGTTTTTGTCTCGTCGAGACTGGAGGTTTTCAATAAGATATGTGTATATGGTATTTTGTAAGATATGAATAACATCTAAGTCATTTTAAAAATTAACTGTACTTGGTTTATGCATACTCGATTGCATATCACTGTTAACAATTAAAGTAATTTATGTAATAAGCTGTGGCTGATTTTTGCAGGTTATGTCGAGGTTATGTTGTTTGTTTTGTACATTTTACACCGTTATTTTCAATACTTTTATGTATTAACATTCTGTAAATCTTATTGCAGCAAATTATTTAATTGCCAATAGCAATATGTACCTGCGGTAAACATTTTAACCATTACATTGCCGAAATGCCATGCTAACATATTGGCAACAATAAATGTCCTGCTTCTAGGACGTTTTAGGAGAACGTTTTATTTGTAATGTTATTGCAATGTACAAATAACGTAGCAATTGATTTTGCATTATGATACATTTCTGTTATGTTGCAAAAACCTCACAAATGAGTCGTACCTCTGAAACATCATAGAGATAGGATATTTGCTATCGCCAAAATATGTTAGTGTGACATTTTGAATATAATGATCAAAATATTTACCGGAATAATAGTCAATATATTAAATCTTTCATATTACGTAAAAGATGTATTTTCGTATTCTTTACTTTTATTGCGATCAATGCATCAGAATATGAAGTTGATTTATTAAAGAAAAATTCTGAAAAATGAATATTTATTATAAGAATTGAATAATATCAATTGCTTAATAACATAATTTAATCCTAATAATCTTTTATGATCCCCGCGCCCCGCGCTCCCCTCAGAGGACCAGAGTTAGAACCCGCTCAGTATACCTACTATCCTAATAATCTTTTATGTTATTCATTACTTTGTTTTTATATTCAAAGTATACATATTTGAACAAATATTGAAATATTTAACGTATATTGTAATTATATAGTTTTTTCTAGAAACCTTAATTATGTTTGTTATATTTATATATATAATAATTATATGATGTATTAAACATGAAATTAATTGATTGTTTCAGAAACAAACAAAAAGGCAATGTTCAAGATCAGAGTCCTCAAGAGTAAGGATATTAATAGTTAAAAAATCTTAATGCACCGCTTCTTGATGCCGTTGCTTCCAATTCTTGAAAAAAATTTCCAAATCCCTCATGGAAAGACACAATGTTCTTATTTCACTTGCGAACTTATTTAGATGGTCCAATTTTTTCGCCATTATATCATCACTATCCTTTTCAATCGCTCATAAATAACGTTATCTACTTTTTGCAATACTCGTTGCTTCCAATTCTTGAAAAAAATTTCCAAATCCCTCATGGAAAGACACAATGTTCTTATTTCACTTGCGAACTTATTTAGATAGTCCAATGTTTTCGCCATTATATCATCGCTATCCTTTTTCAATCGCTCATAAATAATGTTATCTACTTTTTGCAATACAATCGGAGATGTCTGTCTTTTCTCAAAATTACGGATATTATTTACATTCTTTCGTACATTATTAAAATCCAGATTGCAGAGAAGCTCATTCTTTTCCGTTATTGATCGTCATACTGTTGGACGATCTCATCGATCATTAACATCACAGTCTTTTGGTTTATTTCGTTTTTGTTCTTTTCCGATTATTATAATCAGGTATTTTTTCTTTTTTTCTTATTAAACTAATGTATGCAAAATAAACTGCCGGTAGATTCGTTTTTAAATTTATGCGAAATAAATAGTTTATTATGTGTTGAATATAAAAGATTTTAATAATTAGATTATTATGTTTTGTAACGAAAAAGGAATTATATGGTATAGGAAATATATATGTATATATGTGAAAACATTTGTTACAAAATGTATTAGGTTTAATCTTTATTAAAATTAAAATAATGTTAAAAAATACTATCATGTGTTGTATATATGTACTTCTAACTTTTTATTTCTTTCAATTTCAGAAACAAATAAAACATAAATTTTACGTTAATAAAAATGCTTTACAATTATGTATTAAATACTGTAATATCTCAAATACGCGTTTAAAATGTGGTGTACGTCATATCCAAATAAATTTCTAAATGCTAACACTTTTAACATTTGAAAAATGTAATTAATATTTATTACTTTACATTTATGTATAGTATATAAATGTAAAGTTTAAAGTAATGAAAATGTTTATATATTAATTACATTTTACAAAATTATGTTAAAAGTGTAGCATTTAGAAATATATTTGGATATATGACGTAAACAGTACATTTTTAACGTGTAT
Organism: Mycetomoellerius zeteki; assembly: GCF_001594055.1. NCBI lineage: Eukaryota > Metazoa > Arthropoda > Insecta > Hymenoptera > Formicidae > Mycetomoellerius > Mycetomoellerius zeteki. The sequence continues at coordinate 2,402 of NW_017257445.1, read as the reverse complement.
TTGCAATATTACAGATACGTTTCAAATACATAATTTATGTATTTAGTACGTATCGAATAATGTATACCTGTTATATGTATGTAACGTAAATTACGTATCTATACCCCGGACATTTATCGGTATTAAACATGTATCTGATACATGATTCATACGTACTGTTACGGTATATTTGCTATATAGCAACATTTCAAATTTTATGTATCTGCTATGTACATGAAATATAAAATGCTGTGCGGGACGTTTACACGCATTGGTAAAACCGTTTTAGTACGTAAAAACCATTTTAGTTAAAACCGGCGTTGGTATCTGTTTACACGATCAGGCGTATTTTATTACCTCCACCAAAAATAAACTAGCTTTATATAAAATCTGATACGGAACCTAAGACGAAATATCTTTTGTCATTTCTTAACCTTAACGTCTAAAGTTGGTAACATCGAATTTTGATACGTTAAATTGAAAACCGTTTACATGGTTTTTTTAAAACGGTTTAATAATGCCAAACCTGTTTCAGAAGAGGTTTGGATTTACTAAAACAGTTTTAATAATATTTGTATTAAGGGACGTTTACAGGGACATCTAACACCGGTTTTAACTAAAACGGTTTTTATTAAAACGGTTTTATCCTGTGCGTGTAGTCTATAGTCGGTATTCATAGTCAGTTCTTATTTCAAGACCGTCTTAAGTAAGTGTCTTAAGACGCCAATGCGGCCCTCTGATTGGTTCGTGACATCTTAAGACTATACTTAAGACGGTTTGAATATAAGAATCGACTAGTCTATGTTGATACGTTAATGTATGGGGTTTTGATCAGTTTTAATGATACCATGGAAAAGGCTGGAATGGCCGCTCTCAGTATTCTCTCTAATTATATAATTATTTTATTTTTTTATCATAAGAATCTTTTATAATGTCATTTTCCGCGTGTATGCGATAGAGATTCTCAAGTAAGAGATGCGCGAATTGAAATCGCTACGGGATTGGTTGATGACGACGTTGCAAGAATATGGCGCAACCGTATTTTATTCCTACTTACATAAAATAAAACGCGACGAACACAAATCTAAGTGAATATATGATATTCGCTTCGCTAAATTTATGTTTATCGCATCCTTACTTTGTGAGTATACTTACTGGAAGATGATACATACTAAAAACAAAGGGAGTAGGAAAAACGTAATGTATAAAGCACAATGTTCACACATGTATGATTTTATTTAGAGAGCACTTTACGATTTTATTTAGAGAATACTTTTATTTAGACAACATTTTATGATTTTATTTAGAGGATCAATACTTGAGGATCTCTAGCTTGAGGCACAGACTTTTGCATATCGCATAACGCATAATTAGAGATATAAGAAACGATATTTTTTACTTCGAAGAAAAGTATCAACTAAAAACTAGTTTTTTTTACTGTAAATAACGGTATTTTTGAGCAAATTACATAAAAGTCATGAAAAACACATATATATTTATTTCAATATAATTATTTGAACGATAGATATTTTATATTTAAAAGCTAAATAAGTAATATTATTAATACAGATAATACTTTATAAGCATAAGATACTGTTTTGTTGCATATTGGTTATAATTGTACTCTATATTTTATTTATTTTGAGACAACATACCAATATAATATTGGAAGTTTCAATTCAAGAATAATTAGAGGTTCGATGAACGTTGTCTCACAAATTTAAATTTAGAACATGTACAACACACAGTATATGTATACAATCACAGCATATGACAAAAACAGTGTCAATTAGTCTAATAAAGTATTATTTGTATTAATAACAGTAAGGACCATTTATTTAACTTTTAAAATTGAAGCACAGTATAAAACATCATTCAAATGATAGTGAAAGGTAAAATATATTTATAGCCATCGACATTAAACTATACTAATATTATTATACTATATTTTAACTTTTTAACTGTTTTTAGAATTTTTCCGTTGCTTACATCTGTACGCATAATGCATAAGAAACTATACCAATCAAAGTCCTTAAGGATTTTGCATGTTATCTGGGCTCATTTTCTTCCTTTCTGTAAAATAAAAGACTCTGGATTGATTTTTTTATTTTTTATGCATTATGCGAAGATTTATGTTTAAACATGAAAAAGAGAAAAATATTCAGTTATGTCATGAAAATGTATTTAATAATGTATATTATAAATTTACATGTATATAATATGAACTATACCTTGGTGAAAAAGTTTGGTGAAAAAGTTTCGCTGAAATTATTCCATGTTTTGGAACATTTCAGCGAAATTGCTGAAAATTTGCTGAAACTTCACTGAAAGTGAATTTTTCAGCTAACTGAAAAATCACTGAAATCCAACCGAAATTACTGTGAAATTTCTCAAAAATTCTTGTTGAAATTTGTCGAAAACGA
>NW_017257444.1:0-13080 GCF_001594055.1 Mycetomoellerius zeteki | reverse complement strand
ATTACACCTAGGAAAAAATAAACCCAAGGACAACGAATCCAAGCGCTCCGGATACGTGTCTGTGAAATTAGCACAGCGTTTTATTAAATTTCAAAAAACAATGGTTGTTCCAGTAGCACTTTTCATTGTTCTACTGTTCTTGTAAATACCAATAAATGTTCCGCATTTTTAATAACAAAAAATCGAAAATAAAGAAATGCCGTGCTAACTTCACGTTCCAGCACGGCACATCTTCCTCTAAAGTTGGGTAAGTGAGTTCCATACAGCTCCCAACAATTACATCAACCAACCGTACACCGTATGTAGGGTGTAAATACGTTATTATATAAAGTTTCAGGTCAAAATTTCAACAATTAATAACTTTTAAACAGCTCTGATTTAATCTTAATCCACGAAAAAGTGTCATGATAATTTTCAGCATTTTTGACGACAGTTCTGACTAATTCTGCTCAAGATCTATGTGGAAATCTTATTCCAGAATTTTTCCCAAGCGGAGATGGCAATTCTTTCTATCGATCCTTCGTCTATGAGATTAGAAAGTGATCCTCCATTTATTACGGTTGACCACCCTAATACGCCTCTTGCCATTGTATTCAGGATTGCAGGTCGCTCCGCGAATTTGACGTGCTGATAACTTTGGGCAGTTTTTATAATATATATATTCCACTGGTCGCTAGTGCTACAGAACTGACGTATTTCCATGACGGTTTAGTTGAAGGCTTCGTAATGGTGAGTGGTAATGTCTCTACCGGTTCAGCACGTCATTTGGCGGAAATGTGACGTGTTGATAACTTTGGGCAGTTTTTACGATAGTTCTGACTTGTTCTACTTAAGATCTATGTAGAACAATCATAACCAAAAGTTGTTCCGGCTTGCAAACTTTTTTAAAACAATTTAACTGTTACTACCAGCACGTCACTTGGCGGAAATGTGACGTGTTGATAACTTTAGGCAATTTTTATGATAGTTCTCACTTGATCTACTTAAGTTCTATGTAGGACAATCAATTTTCATTTTGTATAATTTTCATTTTAATTAATGATATAAATGCATTAAACTCAATTGAAAATACTTTCGAACTTTTTATTAGTGACTAATGAAAAGTTCGAAAGTATTTTCGATTGAGTTTAATGCGTTTATATCATTAAAATATGACGCGATCACTGAGGTTAGTTCCGTATTGAACCACCGAGAGCGCTGAAACTCGATACGCTACGCTTCCACTCTATCTTATCCTCTTTGTACTATACTACGTAAAAGCCATTGCACATAAAAGTCGTAGTCGTAATCATAAGACCATAAAAAGCGATAAATTTATTGGCTACTGCGTCGGGGCCAAGTATTGTCGCGTTTTCTACGCAGAAGCAACACGAGAGAAACGTCATAACCTCAAAGCCACGATCATAGACGCAAGTTTTCGTCAAAAGATTGCGATTAATGCCTTATCCTTATGACCAACCAATCGGAAGACAGTTACGTGACTTACCGCTTGCCCCGTAGCCTATCAATTTATCGCTTTTCATGGTCTTACGGTTACGACTAATATTTTTACGTGCAATGGTCTTAACTACGTACTATGATAGTGCCTCGGCCGTTTTTTCAAAACAATAGGATTGGTAAAGTCGGTAATAATGAAACACGTTGGTAATGTTATATATATGAAATTATACACTGGTATTTGTTAACTAAGTTAGGAAATGATAATGACAAAGCTATTTATTCGACAACGATCTCCATTTGTTTATAACTCAATATTTAACAAAATGGGATCAGATGAAAACGAAATTATACGCGGGTTAACTAAGCTAGGAAATGACAATGAAAAAGCGATTTATCTATATTTGTTTATAATTTGTTTATAATTAATATTTAACAAAAGGAGATCGAACGGAAATGAAATTATGCACTTGCATTTATTAACTAAGCTAGGAAATGATAATAATAAAGCAATTTATTCGATAACGATTTCCATTTGTTTAATGGAATAATGAAACACGCTGGTAATGTTATTTGTTAATAACTAAGCTAGGAAATGATAATTCGCCGTCCAGAATCCAGAATGAGTGTCAAGGTGTTCGCCGTCGAGGAAATGGGTGTCTAGGTGTTCGCCGTCGAGGAAGTGGACGTCTAGGTGTTTGCCGTCGAGGAAGTGGATGTCTAGGTTTGCTGTCGAGGTTCGCCATCGAAGAAGTGTGCGTCTAGGTATTCGCCGTCGAAGAATTAATTGTCTAAGGGTTATCTACATGTCCGCCATCGAGAAAGTGAGTGTCTAGGTGTTCGCCATCGGGGAAATGAGTGTCTAGGTGTTTGCCATCGAGAAAGTCGGTGTCTAGATGTTCGCCGTCGAGGAAATGGATGTCTAAGGCCGGTATTCATAGTCAGATTTTATTTCAAGACCATCTTAAGTAATCTTAAGACGCTAATGCGGCTCTGATTGGTTCGTGAGATCTCAAGACTGAACTTAAGACGGTCTTGAATATAAAAACTGACTGTGAATACCGGCCTAGGTGTTCGCCATCGAGGAAATGAGTGTCTAGGTGTTTGCAGTCGAGGAATTAAGTGTCTAGGTGTTCAGTAAAAAACTACAGCAGCGAATCGCTTCTGATTGGTTACGCGATTATGCAATACGCGGCAAATACGCCTCATAGGACTCCAGCATTAGAATCTCTAACTCGTAACTTGCGTCAACCAATCAAATCATATCAAATTGTATCAGAATTGTACTATTGAAGGATCTTCCTATTCCGATCCAAATGACTTTAATTCTTCTTATATGAAATTTTTATATTGCATTTCATTCAAAGACATTTTCCTTTCCAATCAATTCGTATTTGTAAAAAATTACTTTTTTAAAAAAGGTAAAAAAGGCACTAAGCATATACATGCTTCTCGAATAGAATACCCTGCACTGTTAGAAATGTGACCACGAGCTTCCTTTACATGTAAATAAAGCTCGTGGTTGTGAACGAAATTGACTAATCACAGTCAAGTATTCCTCTCTCATTCGACGGTTAGAAGGGAATACTTGAAGGTGATTGGTCAGTTTTTGCAGATTACGGTATATGGATGCAGTTAAGCCTGATTTATAATGGCCATAATCGTTAACTTATGCCGGTAAAGTTCAACCATAGGATTTCAATGCTTTCGTTCATACTAACTTGCTTTATTAGTATGAATGAAAGTATTGAAATCCTATGGTTGAACTTTACCGGCACCGGCATAAGTTAATGGTTACGGCCATTATAAATTAGGCTTTAAGCGGAGAGCACAGACTCTTGCATAATGCATAAAAAATGTACTAATCAAAGTCCTTCATTTCCTTCCTTTCCATGAAATAAAGAACTATGATTGGTTGAATTCTTGTGCCTTATGTGTCATGCGTTATGCAAGAGTCTGTGCTCCTTGCTATAAAGCGGGGAGCATAGACTCTAGCATAAGAATGATTTTACATGACCGCGGAAACGCGCAACCAATCAGTAATCGGTAAAACGCGAAATCATGACAGCGAATCGCTTCTATTGATTACGCGTTTCCGCATTTCCGCGTTTCCACGGTCATGTAAAATCATCCTAACGCATACCACGTAATGCATAAGAATGTACCAATCAAAGTCCTTCGTTTCCTTCTTTTTCATGAAATAAAGAACTCTGATTTGTTGAATTCTTATACTTTACGTGTTATGCGTTATGCAAGAGTCTGTACTCCCCGCTTACGGCCGTAGCACAAACTCTTGCATAACGCATAGTGCATAAGCGAATCAATTAATCAGAATCTTTCTTTTCCTCCCATTCCATAAAAAAGAATTTCCATTGGTCGGGTCTCATATAAACTATGCATACTGCGGCCATTAAAGATAAATAAAACGATCATGGGAGCACTAGGGTGATGTTTCCGAACGCAACCCTCGTCGGAATCATGATATGGGCTGCGTTCCGTTTCATGCATGATGCGCACGATGCATCTTTTATCCTTGCTATTCACCGAATGTTAAACAAGGATAAATGATGCATTATGCACATCATGCGTGAAACGGAACGCAGCCACAAAGACAAGGGTATGCTCTTGCGCATGGCCACTTCCACTGGCCAATCAAAATATGTAGCAAGCATACGTCATCATTAAGCGCGAAATTCGAATGTATGCTTTTAACCCGATGCCTTTCAATCCGAAAAATTTTCCGACTCCTTTCAATCCGACTCATTTTTTGTCTTATGATGGTAATTTCCTTTAACTGCACAACGTATTTTGAATGTGAAATCACTCGACTTTGCACTACAGAATTTATTCGGCATGTGTTGCACACGTGTTGACGACATGGCGACTATATTTCATTGACACGAACCGCTCCGGATATAGCCGAAGGCTGGCCCGTAAATGAAATGTGACGTATGCTTGATACATGCGCAGTGATCTACCACCGATCGAGCATATCCTTGTCTTTATATCATGGTCGGAAGTAAAGTCTCAGATGGAGAGAGAGTCACGTGAATGACCGCGTCCAATTAGGACGAGAGTCACGAAATCAGTTTTCTCCAATCTCTTTCATGCCTATGGAGCTTTGATGACCGCGTCCAATCAAAGGAGACGGGTAACATGATGTAGTTTGCCATTCTTTTCCTTTGAGACTCTCTAGTCGGAAATCGCCATTTCCAGACCAGATCATACTCTCATCAACTCTTATTCGGATGCCGATCAACCAAGATATGTAAGTATATACACTACGCGCATAAATTAAAGCATCACCTCTCACACCTTCGAAAAATGGGTAAACTTCAAAGAACTGTAACTTCTACAAAAATGGTCAAAATGAGATTTTAAAAAAAGCATTTTGTAGCTTGAAATCTCTACTTTCCAAATCTGTGTAATGAAATAACGATTCGGTTGATTTTTACGGAACTACATGATTATAAAGGAAAATCCGTAAAATCTCAAAACTTTTTGTAAACTTTGCACAGTTTCATGCCGTGAATGAGAAGTCGGGCACAAATACAATTCACAGCTTTCGAAAGTGTGATCCTTTACCTTCAATTTATCTTTTTTTTTACCTCTGTACGATTTTTTTTTACCGAGTTATTCAACATTGAAATAAAAATGGTCCCTTTGACTTTGACTGCTCATAAAAGACGAACGGAGTAACGTACAGCATTTTTTAAACAAGCAAAAAAAAGTTCAAAGTTTTCTCTTTAAGATGCTTTTATCAATTTTTAGACACAATCATTTTATCAATTTTTAGATAAGCTTTTTATGTAAAAACTTAAGTGAAAGGTAAAGTTGAAAACTAAGACAATTATCTGTTTCTATTCAATTCGATCTATTCTGATAAAAAAGAAAGAGAAACCCTATGATATTAACGTAATTTTACACTTTAGGGTCTACTGATTTTAACGAGACTCATACAAAACAGTTGCGACATTTTAAAACTAATCTCCTTCATGTTCGAAGTTACGATTTTGGGCAAGACGACATTTGTTGATTTGAATTTAATCTTATTTCGCAACATATATATATGTGATCACACCGCTGGCATTAGCGTTATCCGAAGCGTACCACGTGGAGGTTGCACAGTCGGATTTACGCTTCTTGTGTTTGTGTGCGTGTGCGTGTACGTGTGCGCGCGCGCGTGCATGTATGCTGCGTGTGTATGTAAATGAAAAAATTAAATTTTAATATGAGGTATTGCTGCCTCTATTATAAATTACGTCTCTTAAACGTTATTGCATGTTTATGCACCGCCGGATCGCTGCTTGCGGAATTTGATGCCAAACTTGACGAAGTGCTTCTATTAATTGTTCTAATGTTTGTATTCGTGGATAATATCGTCGCAATCCACCCTCAAGCATATCCCAAACATGCTCAATCGGATTGAGGTCCGAGCTCATCGGCGGGTGGTTCAAAACGTTAACACGATTTGCGTCCCATGAACAGTTTTCCAGTTTATTTTAATAATAATTTAATTACTAATAACTATACTTACGTTTTTAGTAATTAATAAAAATATTGGTCGTTCCTCCGTGACCTCCTCGACCTCCTCGACCACCTCGCCCACCACTTCGATGATATTTGTTGCGGTTCCGACCGCCTCTTTTCCATCGTGGTGCTGAAACAAAACAATTTATTAATACAAAAATATTATTTTTTGTGTACTTAACATAGATATCAGGTGGCTGTTTGTTGCAGCATGCTAATATATCATGTTGCAAGCATGTTAATATAGTACCATATACTTTAATAGTATTTTAACAGCATGGAGAGTTTATAGTACCACACACTTTAAGCACAAACCGTACTCATAGCTCATCATGTTTTGTGTGTGTGCCAGTATAACTTCTTCATGCTATTAGCATGCTGCAAGCGTCTGGCTACACAAGAACAAAATTTTACGACCTTATGCCCATTTTCATCAACATAGATTAACTTTAATCTCGATTCAACTTAATTTTTAAACTAGAAAAAGATGAAGGATAATAAATTAAACCGAAATTAAAATTAATCTACGTTGATGGAAAAGAAGGATATTAGAGGTTTTTTTACTTACGTCTCGCTATCTGATCTTTTTCGGAGGATAGTGGCGGTGGTTCGGATTTAGATTTCTCGACAGTTGCAGTAGGTTACTGCTGCAAAGCAGCAACTTCTGCTCCGGACAGTTTCGCGGACGAAACTACCACGGATGGTGCCGGCGATGGTCCGGAATTGTTCACAAGTTGCTGCTTTGCAGCAGCAATCTCTGCTTCCATGGTTATTACAGCCAATTCATTGTTTTTATTTTCGTCGTTTCTGTAAAAAAGAAAATATTAACATTTGATGAGAGAAATATACTTTTCGAGATAAATATATACTTACATATCTTGGTTGATCGGCATCTGAATAAGAGTTGATAAGAGTATGGTCTGGGCACCTATTCTGTAACTGTTTTACACGTCTATCGACAGTTATCGGTGTCGTTGCGCAGCTTTTTTATCATATAAAATATCTGCGCAGCGACGCCGACAACTGTCGGTAGGCGTGTAAAACAGTTACAGAATAGGGGCCCTGGTCTGGAAATGGCGACTTCCGACTAGAGAATCTCAAAGGGAAAGAATGGCAAACTGCATCACGTGACCCGTCTCCTTTGATTGGACGCGGTCATCAAAGCTCCATAGGCATGAAAGAGATTGGAGAAAACTGGTTTCGTGACTCCCGTCCTGATTGGACGCGGTCATTTATGTGACTCTCTCTCTCCATCTGAGACTCTACTTCCGACCATGATATAAAAACAAGGATATGCTCAATCGGTGGTAGATCACTGCGCATATATCAAGCATACGTCACATTCAGCCAGTTTTCGGCTATATCCGGAGCGGTTCTTGTCAATGAAATATGGTCGCCATGTCACCAATCAAAATTACGATCTCGCGTTTTAAAACGCTCGATTGTGATTGGCCGATTTGCTTACGGTCTTACGATTACGACTAAAATTTTGGTACGTGTGATGGCCTTAATTGTATGCCGTATGCCGTAATCTGCAAAAACTAACCAGTCACCTTCAAGTATTCCCTTCTAACCGTCGAATGAGAAGGAAATACTTGACTGTGATGTTTCCTTAATACAAAAGTTTTATAGCTCGTATGGACCAGACGATAGTGCACCACGCAGCGTATTACGTGCACAAACAATACTGTCTGCAAATGACGTGTACCATATATGAACGCTGAGCGAAGATTCGGATTGGTAAACAAAGCAATAATTGTGTCTAACAGCAGGTGTTTTGGTCGCGGAAACGCTTCCCGCGCTGCAAGATGCGACGCGGTAACCAATGACTTGTTAGTTCCACTATGATTGGCTACACGTCGCATGTTAACGCGCGTTAAAAAAAACGTTTCCGCATACAGTAAGTTTATGCTATACTATGCTATGCTATCAGGAGACGCGGTAGTGTCTCCGGCCATGTTCAAAAAAAACTACTTCAAGATTAATGAAAATGAAATGAGAAACACTACAAGTCTCTTATCCCGCACCACCAAAGTCCATTTTTGGAGGTTGCATAACTACTAAAATATAAAAAATTTTGAATTGGACGCAACATATCCTGAAGGCGGCATCGCCACGACTAATTTGAGCTCAAAAAAATGAAAATCGGTCAAGCCGTTCTAGACATATGAGCGGTCAAAAAGTGATGATTTCGTGAGAAATGAAGTAACGTCTCCTTCTTCTTCTTCTCTGTCCGCTTTCAAGGCCATATTAATAATTTTAATGTCCTCCCTCACTTTTCACTCACACCTACACCAACTTCGACCCACTCTTCCCCCTCCTCCCTCTCCACCCCCTCCCCCACCCCCCACCCTCACCACCCGCTTTTTCGTCGTATTTCATCCTCTTTCGTTATATTAATTATTTTAACGTCCTCTCAACTTTCACTCACACCTCCCCCAACTTCGATCCACTCCACCCCCTCCCTCACTAACGTTCCTCCACCCCCACTCTCACCCCTAACACCTTTCTCTTTTTCGTCCTATCTCACTCTCTTTCGTCTTCTCTCACCCCCTTCCGTCCTCTCTCATCCTCGCCTGCTGATAGTGTCCGATGGTCACTAAGGGTCCTGACCTTGACAATGTGAGTCGGAGTCATTTTAATTTTTTGGGATAGCTTTGTAACGTGTGATGGATGAATGGTACAACCTTCCGAAGGATGTTCGGTGTGATGACCTTCGTAATGTGTGGGAGGGTCAGGGTCGTCGGAGGTGAAATGTTCATTTTTATTTTAATATCTTCTTAATGAGTAGCGGTCGCCTGCTGAAAGTGTTCGATGGTCACTCAGGGTCGTGACCTTGACAATATGAGTCAAGGCCATTTTTATTTTTTTGCATAGCTTTGTAACGCGTGATGGGTGATTGCTACTTTCTTTCGAAGGTTGTTCGGTGTAATGACCATTCCTAATGTGTGGGAGGATCAATGTCACAGGTGGTGAACTGTCCATTTTTACTTTAATATCTTCTTAATGGGCAGCGATCGCCTACTGAAAGTGTCCGATGGTCGTTCAGGGTCGTGACCTTGACAATATGAGTCAGGGTCATTTTAATTTTTTTGGATAACTTTGCAACGCGTGATGGGTGACTGCTACAACCTTCCGAAGGCTGTTCGGTGAGATGACCTTCGTAATGTGTGGGAGGGTCAGGGTCATCGGAGGTGAACTGTTCATTTTTATTTTAATATCTTCCTAATGAGCAGCGGTCGCCTGCTGAAAGTATCCAATGGTCACTCAGGGTCGCGACCTTGACAATATGAGTCAGGGCCATTTTAATTTTTTTGCATAGCTTTGTAACGCGTGATGGGTGGCTGCTACAATCTTTCGAAGGTTGTTCGGTATGATGACCTTCGTAATGTGTGGGAGGATCAGGGTCATCGGAGGTGAACTGTTCATTTTTATTTTAATATCTTCTTAATGGGCAGCGTTTTATCCAAATATATTTGTATAAAAAATGCAGGGATGGGAGGTAAACTAACGCCGTAAATTTTATCATTTATAAAAACAACTTGCTAATGACTTTATAGCAACGATAACTGACTATACTAATTTTGTGCTAAGCTTGGAAAAGTCAATTTGAGAGGTAATTCTTTCGATATATTGCTATGAATAATAAAAATTTATTATCGAATAACTTTATGATATTTCAAAGAGTATCATCAAGAAAAAAATCTCTATGTCAAAGATCGTGTTAAAATCGGAGAGACGAAGAAAATATGATTATGTTCTCACGAGAATGGGCGATGTAGGGGCCCATTCTTTATTTTCAGTATATATATATGTATATATTCATAGAATATTATAAATTCATTCTGTTGCAATTGAAATAAATATGTAACGTATGGTATAAATATTTATTATAATTATATAAACAGTTACATATATACTATTAAATAAAATGTATATGTACAGAATATATATTTATATACATATATTTATTGTATATTTATATATGTGTATACCATATATTTCAATTTTTTCTAACTGTATTGCATAAATTGTAGCTTATAGAAAGTTACGTGATAAAAATCGAAAATATATATAATGCATATATATATATATACATTTGTGATACTTGCATTACTAGAAAGCTACTCCGTATATCTGTACTCTGAAAAGTAGGTGATATCCCAAAAAAATCATAAAAATGAAAAGTCAGGCCATGTTCAAAAAAAGATCCTCAAAAATTTAAACCTTTAAAAATTCAAATGATTATCTAAAATAATATATTACCATGAAAAGTAACTGATATATTATTAATAAACGTGCCAGTTCAAAGTGAACATACATAAAGTGTATATTATCTAAATTTAATAATATATTACCATGAAAAGTAACTTGTATGTTATTCAAGGTGCAAATTCAAAACAAACATACATATATAGTAAGTAAAATAGATTACAATTTGATTCTAGAAAATAAGTCGATATGTATGTTATTATTCTTAGTGAACAAAATATAAAAGTCGTTTATTGAGATTTGATTTGAAATTTATACTAGCCCGTACGATGAAAAATAATTGCTTGTAATTCCAGAGTATCAATTTGTTAATGACTCGGAAAAAGAACATGGCGGCCTGCTCTCAAAAAACTTTGATGAGTTTCTCGGTGTCCACTTAGAAATAATGTCGAAGCTTTTACAGAGTAATTATTACAACACTTGAAGTACGAAAAGTATTACATTAGAATCGTATTTTCAAAAGCTCTATAACGAAATGAATATATATTACGTTAAATAATCAATAACTTTTTAAATGTACAGCTTCTTTGTACTTGACCTGAGAACTTCTTATTTATGAATTTTGGGTTTAATTAGTATTTACTCGTTTCAGGTAATAAGGCAACGTTTTTTTTATCAATAAATTACTCACTGAAAATACGGCATAACAAACTCAAAATCCGAAGTTGATACAAAAATTCGAAGTTTTACTAAAGGAAGATGGGAGGCTTTTAATCTAAACAATTTTCATAATTCTTTTATTTCAATTATTTATTTTCATCCCTCGAAAGCAGGCCGCCATGTTCTTTTTCCGAGTCATTAACAAATTGATACTCTGGAATTACAAGCAATTATTTTTCATCGTACGGGCTAGTATAAATTTCAAATCAAATCTCAATAAACGACTTTTATTTTTTGTTCACTAAGAATAATAACATACATATCGACTTATTTTCTAGAATCAAATTGTAATCTATTTTACTTACTATATATGTATGTTTGTTTTGAATTTGCACCTTGAATAACATACAAGTTACTTTTCATGGTAATATATTATTAAATTTAGATAATATACACTTTATGTATGTTCACTTTGAACTGGCACGTTTATTAATAATATATCAGTTACTTTTCATGGTAATATATTATTTTAGATAATCATTTGAATTTTTAAAGGTTTAAATTTTTGAGGATCTTTTTTTGAACATGGCCTGACTTTTCATTTTTATGATTTTTTTGGGTATAACATTTACCTTGCCGTTTCTATGATTCTTGTGAGTTCTGCATGTAGAATCTCAAGTAATTTCAAAAAACGGCTAAGTAGAGCCATTCAACTCTTCATATTCAGCTTGGATCCTCGTGATTTCTTGGTTACGTTGTCATTTCAAACCTGTATACATATCGATTGATGTATTTTCGATCCGAATGTGGAAATCACTGGGACAATTAAAGATTTGAATATAAGGTATTTATTGTTTGGATTGTTGCTTATAATTTTTATGCCTTTTTATCTTTATATTTTTATTTTTACATGGGAAATTAACCACGTTTGCACATATAGATGCACATAACACACACACACACACACACACAATTTAACTACACTAAAAAAAGTTTTGATTCACGAATTTCAAAACATAATATAATTGCTGTAACTATTCTGTATATATGAAAGTATTAAGGTAAAGATATTAAAAAGTAATATATATGTACCTTAATATTTTTATATGCAGTTTATAAGTAGATAGAATAGTTATAAGAATCATATTATGTATTAATCATTTTCTGGATTTTTTACTTCCATTTTTATCGCACGGAGGTATAATGTATATCATTTCATAGTCATAAGTGTATGTACATAAGAATTAAATTAGATATCATTGATAACAAGAATATAATTATAACATCTTTAAGATCTGCTCATAAAATTATGCTTATACTTAGTATGAGTTGTGACGTTGCAGTTTTGCTGCAGCTTCGCAGCGACCCTTTGCCGTCACAAAGCGCGGATTCGCGCCTGACCCGAACCGGGACGCGCGAGCGAGCGAAATCTCCAGGCAGCCGTAAATTAGCGTTAAGTTAATTTTCTTTCTAATCCCCGGCGAATTTATTCCGTATGTAACCCTCACGAAAACCTTGCCGAGCGAAGAAACCACCGGAGGGAAGACAACCACGGAAGAATCCCGCGGGCCGGAGACAGGCGGAGCGGAGCCGGCAAACGCTTCCATCCAGTGGAAGGAAGCAGCGACCACCCCTGCCAGAGGATTTAACGGCGCCCGAGCCCCAGGATGGTGCGAGGGGCACACGACGAGCAGAAAAGGATCCCGAGGATCCCAGCAAGCCAAATAACGTTCGGCGAGCCGCGAGAACTGACATGGGGGGCAATGCGCCCGGCCACGAGATCGGCGCGGGCAACTGGGGACGACCAGCAAAGGAGGCCCGCCCGCGAGGGTTTTCGGGGTCACAAGGCGCCCCGTAACAAGTCGCCACGCACGTGCTTGCGCGCGAAGGACCGCTAGCCCGCTAATTGGTCGCGGCAACGCGCGACGCGGCTGCGCAACCCCGTAGGGGGAGAGCTCGCGGATTGATCGCGCATCGATCGCGATCCTGCTCATCCTCTTCCACTTCGAGCGACTCGACCGAACGGACGTCCCGGCCCGGAAAAATTTGGAGAAGGACGAGTGAGAGGCCCCGAGAGAAAGGATCGTCGAAGGATCTGGTTATCGGTGAGGTTGGCCCTTGGGCGGATACCGGGTAAAGTCGCATGCAACGGGGCGGAAGGTCGCCCTCGCGTTCTGTCGTCGGCACGCGAATTTCGCGTTGGTGCGTTGGTCGCCATAAGCGGCGCCTTCTTTGTGTTAC
>NW_017257443.1:16761-17445 GCF_001594055.1 Mycetomoellerius zeteki | reverse complement strand
ATTCAAAGTGGGCGATTCGGTACGCGTGAACAAATACAAAACGATTTTTGAGAAGGGTTACACGCCGAATTGGACCACCGAGGTGTTTACGATCGTTAAAGTGCAGCGTACCAATCCCGTAACCTATCTTCTCGAGGACTATCGCGAAAAATCCGTCGCTGGAGCGTTCTACGAGCACGAGTTGTATCGCACTACTCATCCGGACGTGTATCTCGTGGAGAAAGTACTGCGCAGGAAAGGAGACAAGGTGTACGTCAAGTGGCTGGGATTCGATGGATCGCACAATTCATGGATACATAAAAACAATGTCATTTGGTACAATTTTAATTCACATACTTTGTATACATATAACAAATACATCAATAAGTATATAAACGTATAAAACATTTTTATTAACTCTTCCATCTTTTGTTTAAGTATGCAGATATATGATTTAATGATAGTAATACATACAGGGTCATCGAAAAGTATCGGACCCCCCTAATATCTTCAGTTAGAATGCATTTTGGAGAAAATGTCCAATAGCAAAGTTGTATGGTTTCAAGCGAGGAGTAAGATGATGACCTTGACTTTGATCTTGACCATGTCCTTTAAGGTCATTTCAAGGTCAACCTTATTTTTTTAAATGGAACCCCCTACATTTTATTGCATATTTTTATAGCTTATCTCGAGAGCTTTCCAAAA
>NW_017257443.1:11181-12845 GCF_001594055.1 Mycetomoellerius zeteki | reverse complement strand
ATCCCGCGCGCATGGGATTTAATTTATTCACGTTAACAGACAAATTCAGTATACGTGATAGCGCCCACCCGCTGCCGCTTTCCTGGAACTCTTCGAGCGATGACAACGTGAGCTCGATGACGTGTCGCTCGTACCACTCGCGCAAATCGGTGTATCGGTATATCTCAATGTTCTTAGTGTTTATGCTCTTAGTGGCACGTTTATCGTTCGCCACGAACTCACCGTTGAACGCAGTGTTCACCTTCATACTACCGTGTCTCTCTACAGCGTTCCGCACTCGCTCGAGCACTACACTACCCGCGTCTTCTAAAAACCGTCGCGGCTCAATGTAATCCGCGTTGATCACCGCACCGGTCAAAACACGACTTTCAAACGCGGTGTCGATCTCTCGCCAGACGAGAGATCTGTTGTTGCCGCTCGCGTACTCGCCACCAACGTGCACGAAACGTCGCTCCAATTGCGTCTTTGCACCCGCGAATCGCGCAATCCTCGCCACCATGGATTGTCTGTGCCCAATGGCGAGGCGCGGACGCTTGGCACGACAAAGTTCTTCGAGCCACTCTATGCACTCGTCGCACCTTTGCAACCACGCGAGACACTCCGCCAGATTAGCGACCTGGCCGCATTGCTCCAACAGTTCGCGTTCCACTCGCTCGTGGTTTGCCATGTCTTTTTTCAGTCTTAGATCACGTTACACTCTTCCACGGAGCACTTACACGGTGACTTGTTCACGCGCGTTGCAATGTCGGTTTATACATAGATTGAGACAATCATCTAGCAACTTGTTATTATATTCAAGGGCGAAGATGCACTTTTCACACTTATAGCATCGATCATCGCACATGTCAAGAAACGGAATCTTATCGCGATCGCAATACTCCGTCCATATATTGTCAATTATCAGCAGTTCGACGCACTTCTCACTACCGGCAGGAATCGTGATGCACATGCTGGGATACTCGCTCTTTTCCGCGATTTTCTTCGCCCAATAACGATCGTCCTTTATTACATTGAAATTGTGAAACATCCTATCCCACCATGGTTTGGCTAACAACCTCTTTTCATTGTCATCATCATCCTTGTAACATTCGTCTCGTAACCGCAAGTACACTTTCTGTCGTGCGAGTAAGGACCAATTATAAACGGGTTCTCTGATAACGATCCCCTGTTTCCCTCCGCGTATACCTAATTCTCGATCGCGTAGGAACTGCACCGGTGATATTCGCGTAACTTCGTCTCTCCTCTGCGGATTACTGAGAACGTACCGCACATCGCATACGGTAAAGTCATATTCATATTTTTCATCTGTCTCGTCTATGATATCCTCAAGCTGTTCCGGATCCACGTTTCCGATATCCTCCCATAACGTTATGTTCTCGACGTTTGCATGATGGTCAGGCATACTTTTCACATTCACATTCACAATACTGTTCACAATACTATTCAATAGTTTTTTCAATATGTGCACATTGGACACACGTTGCACGGAAATATTGTATACATAGGCTGTATACAATTAGAGCAGGACCGACCGACTAGCGCATCGAAAGAACCGGTATCGAAAAATTGAAGATTCAGATTGGCAGGATTTTCCGTTTTTGATGGAAAATTTTTGTTTCTCAGATTGTTATTGGAGACCTATCTCTAAATTTGCTCCACCCACA
>NW_017257443.1:7954-10851 GCF_001594055.1 Mycetomoellerius zeteki | reverse complement strand
CTGGGACCTTCCCCGCGCCCCGTTCCCGCTCGCCTAGTGACGTCATACCCCCACCTCCGAAGAATCCCCGCGCTCCGTTTCCCCTCGCCTCCGAGTACCCCCCGCGCCCCGCATTCCCCTCTAGCCCCATGAGTTAGAACCGGCCCTATACACCTACTGAAGTACATGTCTGACTAACATTTTTGTTATTTACGTATTTTGTTTATGTAAATTTCTTTATGTTACGTAATCATTCTATTGAGAAGAACCCCAATCTGGGTCAAAACGTATAGTAAAGAGTTAATAAATTAGATGACAAATATGATATTTAATTACATTGCACATTAATATGTTGTTGCGTGGCTCTAAAGGCTTATTTTGATTTATGATTGATATCGTGAGAGCTTACATATAATATATATTATTAAAATATTTGAAGGGCCATGGAAAGTATACCAGTAAGTATAAGTAGATATATGTATTGTAAAATTTTAAAGCCCGTTTTCACAATATATGGTTACCTATAGATTAAAGGTTATCAACAGATTCATCAATAAAAATCATTCATGAATTTCTTGGTTACCTTTAACTTTTAGGTAACCATATATTGTGAAATCGGGCCTAAGAGTTGTTTAATTAATTATATAAATAGTTGTATTTAAATCTACATTTCAGTAAAACTTTAAGCAGGCATAATTTAATACTTTTTCTACAAATATATCTACCTATACTTACATATACTTTCCATGGCCCTTCAAATATTTTAATAATATATATTACATGTAAGCTCTCACGATATCAATCATAAATCAAAATAAGCCTTTAGAGCCACGAAACAAGATATTAATGTGCAATGTGATTAAATATCATATTTGTCATCTAATTTATTAACTCTTTACTATACGTTTTGACCCAGATTAGGGTTCTTCTCAATATAATGATTACGTAACATAAAGAAATTTACATAAACAAAATACGTAAATAACAAAAATGTTAGTCAGACATGCACTCCATACTCAAAAGGGGTTTTTTTATTAATATAAACTAAGAAAATAAAAATTCATGAAACGAAAAACTAAAAATTTCGTGGTTAGAATTACTTTGCGAAACATTTGGCTAAGCTATTTGTTTATATCTCGTCGAGCTACCCCAAATTTAAAAAAAAATCATCTTTCTACGTCAATTTATTGCCGAGAAAATATAAGTTTAGCAAATTTTAACGCATGAAATCAGGTACGCACGAGTTGCCGAGCGGCCCGGTCTGCCCCACAATACCGCGCAGCGGCTTCCCCCACTCCGCCCAGCACGCTGCCTCGTTCGCCTTCCTCAACTTTCCAATAGTTTTAAACAAACTTTTTCGGCAGTAAAAATTTCGACAATTTTTTAACAGCAAATTCAAATTTTTCTTAACAAATTGATACCAGAAAAAACTCCTAATCTTAAAAATTAGAGCCACAGTGATATTTTGAAAAAAAATGTTATCTCGGCTCCTAATAATCGGAGGGTAACTTTTTTTTTAAATTTGTAGAAAAATGTCAGCTATCGAATGCTTCACACGGCTATTTGATATCATGCATTAACGGAATTATTCCATTCTTTATACGAAAAAAATACTCACTTTTTAAAATCGTTTTAAAATAATTTAACTGCAAAAAATCGTTTTGTTACTAAGTGTACGTGATAGTGCAACTCTTGAAGAAAAAAAGCACTCCTGCAAATTGCTGTGCGACTGCTCAAAGATGAAATTAAGTTTTCCGCAGACAAGTTTTTAGTGAACAAATGGCTTTTTGCAAAAACTAATGAACATTTAAGGCTCGTTCAGGTCTAGATTTGTTCATCATCACGAAGGCTACACGCATTTTACGAGAATTTCAAAACTTTGCGTTTAAATCTCGACGAACAGAGAGCGAGTGGAAAAAAGGCCTTTTCCGGTGGTTTAATTTTTTTTTCTACTTAACTAATAGACCGATCTTAATGTTCCATATCTCATTTTGTAGGTATTTCGAATACCTACATTTTTCATACTGAACTTTTTTCCATACAATCGACAGCTTTCGTTTTATAAGCGAAAAACCTGCTTTTTGCAACTATTCGAATTTTTTCGCATATTTCCCACACGAGTTGCGAGTCTCAAACGCATACATTCCTTTTTTGATAGCCTTCCGATCATTTTTGTCGAGAGAAATGCCCAATTACAATTTTTCCGTGAAAAAACCCTAATTCTACTGGATTAGAAGTGGCACCATGCTCGTGAATACGGTCGCAGTAGGGATTGTAAAATCTTATTAAATTTTTGTAATAAGAATTTATAATATAGTCAAGAATAGAAGGTGTTACGTCCGAACTCCGGTCATGTGTGCGGATAGGTTTAGAGAAAGAAGGAGTAATAAGGTTGGAGCAAGGAAGGACGTTAGAGCAGACGCTGTGTCTCGCATGCATCCGCGGGAAGGGGATAGAGCGAGTCGAACGCACCTTTTATAGCTCTGGAATATGGGTCAATATTCCTGAAGGGACGCTATAATACCTGTTTCCAACGAGCAGTGCGAACGTCGGTCCGAATTTTGAGTCAAGAAACTTAATCCTTGTAACTCGGGACCGGACCACATGCGATCTCTGTCGAGCAGTGGGAGTAGGTACGAGGTCTTACGATTCTAAAATAAATGGAGATTGAAGTTCGTCATTTTACAAATACTCTATTTTATTTTTAACACTAAATCTTACAGTAGAAGTATAGCCAAACATTATTTTTAATTGGATTTATGATTAAAATTTAAGTCTATCTTTATAACATAGTATTAAACAAAATCTCGTTACAATTTAACATTCATATCTCTCGCGAAAGATATTAATTGGATACGATCGACTTATCTTACAAACTCTATTAATAATTACACTTATTAATAAAAAAATATATATAT
>NW_017257443.1:4815-7165 GCF_001594055.1 Mycetomoellerius zeteki | reverse complement strand
TCGAAGGATGGCCGTCGGAGGTTAGCTTCAGTGGTTTCCTGATGGTTGGATGTCCTGTGGACCCACGTGACTTGGAGACACCAAGATGATTTGACCGTGTCGCGGATCACAATTACAATTTTATCGCGGACCGGCAGAATGTCTTACTTGCAAGACTGGTAAGATCGGAAACCGACAGAGCTTCGTTCGAGTCTAAATTCTTTCTGACTGCTGCTCGCGAAGGGCCTCCTTTTATATTCGCGAGTTAGTGGTCCCGCGTGCAGGCCTCGCGTATGTTACTGGTAATGTAGGATTAGGATTAAGGATATCGGTGAAATGGGATACGGGGATATGTGTCTAAAATAACATTCGTCATCGACCAGTTGCCGGATGTTCGATAGCTCAGAGCCACATGTGTCACTTATTATTGACAACCACCGTTTCGGTTTATAATCCTTAATCTATTTACTTCTTCTGTTCCTCGGGATAAAGTTCTTCTATTCGACACGTGGTTTGAATTTTTAATTCGATGACTCCGAGTGGATTACTAGTCCAAAAGGCGAGTGTTAATTGGCTCGTCACCATCGTAACTTCCTTGGTAGAAACAGATGGTCTACCGATAATAATCTTTTTTATGGTGATGACGAAAATTCTAATCGAAGAAAAGAACTGTGGAGTCTGGACGTAACAGAAGGGAAGGAATAAGGAGTTCTGAATAAACAGTCCTGGCACTTCGATCCGATCACTGTCTTTATTCAGCACTTTACTCCGATTGATTTACGAGTATCTACGATGACTCGGACGAGATTCGTACACCCGACGATCCGAGTTAAGTACGTGAGGAATCGTTACAATGCTCGCGAAACGTCGTGGAGAATTTGGTGAAACCCGTAGAGAACGTACATACACGTGCTCCGGATTATATATCATGCTCCTCTCTTTTTCGGAGCGGACAGCGTACTTTATGGATACGTACTATTGTCAGTTTAGTTTTAGACTACAGTTGTCGGTACAATACGCTTTTATGGATATCTCCTGTATCGTTTTGTGAATACTTGATGAGCATAATACAATATTCTTACAGGATATAGACTCGAAGGTTATGCGCAACGAAAGTAGGGTTAGATACCAGCGCGTTGGCAGAATTAGCCGTTTTCATTTCAATGAGCACTTTGCTGCGATCAATTTTGCGCATGCAAACTATTCTGTTTTAATGGTTTGAGCCACTAATCTTTTAATCATTACCTCATGTATGGTTGACGAAGGCTTATCTTTGTTAGTTGTGACAACATGAACCGCAAATAGGCCATTATCAGTAGTCAGATATCTATTTTCAGCGTGCGGCGGTGTACCCGATAACGGGTTATTGACAGAGGATGCAATTGAGTTCCTGATTGCGATGTCTTTTGAACTTTAGAAGGTAAATTATGAATTGATGTACGATTCCTTTTGTGTAAAGAGCTTTGAGGTTCCTTGTCATCTGTTGTTACATCCATAGGAACGTCTCTTAACGGGGACATGGAAGCCTGGATGCTTGCTGTACAGATTGTGGAAGCAATGGCGGCCGAAACGTTAGTGTCGTCGACAAAATGTGGCGAGAGACTCTCGTCATGAAGCAAAGATGACGACTCAAGAGCTGATTCGTTTGCGAGCCGACAAATGCATCAAACTGAGTTAAAGCGACAGAAATAGGAGGAGGAAGTGAAGCGGGAGGAGAAGATTGAGATTAAGCTATAGTAATGTCTGGGGAGAAGGGGACATCGCCCGCCTCAGGGCACCCGCCGGCTCGAGTTGGAGGGTCCGGAATATTGCCGGAGAGGAAAAACGCGAGTTTGTAGTTCGTAGAAGGCTAACCGGTAAACTAAAGGTCACAGCGAAGTCTCTAAGTCCGGATCTACAATAGGTGTTTTAAGCCTTAAGCCGTAAGAAATTTACCAATTACAGTCGAATCCGAGGGGAATAATCGACTGTGATTCGCCCATTTCTTATGGCTTAAGGCTTAAAACTCTATTGTACATCCGGGGTAAAGGACCCCGCCAATAGAAATGAACTTGCGAATCAAATAACTAATTACTTGTGAACATAAACGAACGACCGAATGACCGAAAACGCGTGCAAAGCCGGAAGTTGAATCCTGTTCAAGCGCTCATCCTTATTATGACTGTCATGTCATCGGAAAAGAACCAAGAATATCAAAATATTAGAGAGACTACTTATCGCGTCTAACGGAATTTCCGTAATCGTAGTGTCTGTATCTATATTTCGGTCAAATACATCATATTTTAATATTTAATTAAAAATGTCTGGATGACTCACAAATGTTTTTAATGGTACTTCATAACTCTTCATACGAAATACAAACTATTCCATG
>NW_017257443.1:2800-3498 GCF_001594055.1 Mycetomoellerius zeteki | reverse complement strand
CCGACACCACCACCTCACGTGGCTCCGGATAGGGTCCCTACGCGGCCCACACTGGTGACGTCCGCCAAACCGCGCGTGTTAAGCAATGTCCCGTGCTCCATAAATATTAAAATGATTGCCAAGTATTTCTCGTCTTATCAATCGTTTCCCTTCCTGCACCTCCAACCACGAGAGCGTAGATAGAGTGAACCGCATGATGATACGCCCTTAGCAGAGATCTGAGTTATCTCGACATACGCTGGGCATTTCCAAGGGATCTGATGCTTCCTCTAAGCTCTCTAATTATTTAGACACTGGAGGTACAAGAAAGCCGCGATAAACCTTCAAATAATAATATTATGCCCGATAGACATTGTGCCGAATTAAGAAGGCACTGGTGATAGCAACCTGCCCGCGACAAAAACAGCCGAACTCAGATCAGCTGAAGCCAAGGCTTCGCCCCGCGCGCCCCGCTCCGCGCTCGCGCTCCACCGACCCAGTCGCGTCTCTCGCATCGACAACAAACGCGAATTCGGACGTGACACTCACAAATCTTTTTATTTACATTTCAAAACTCTTTATACGAAATACAAACGATTTAAAATAATAATTGTTACAACCGGAGGTTTTGTCCAGTCACGTACATACAAATCCCATTGGATGCTTTCAAATATTACAACCGCTCACTGAGCGCTCAGTGAGCGCTTGCATTTTATTAG
>NW_017257443.1:0-1240 GCF_001594055.1 Mycetomoellerius zeteki | reverse complement strand
AAGCCACTGTAACAGCGAATCAGAATGCGGAACACCGGTTGCGCTTCTCTGATATCTAGGACTCTAGTCCGCAGTAACTTCATTTTGTCCAATAATCATTTTGAACAGACTTTCTGGCAGACCCGAAAATACAGACGGATATTTCTAGAACGTACCTGACGCTTTTCCCCACACCCACCAACAGCGGTACGGTTGGTGGAAGAGGACTTCGAGAACGACCATAGATAAAAAACCTAAGAGAAACCTCGGAGAGCAGCAGTGTGCGTCGTACAGAGCAGTTACGCGAAAATCGTCGGCTCCTGCCATTTCGACCGACCAATCATCGTTTTTAGTTTAAGCGCCACGTGCGAAATTTAATTTTTTATTCCTAAATCTAAAAGCTTTACCCCGAATTTACAATAGAGTTTTAAGTCTTAAGCCATAAGAAATGAACGAATCCTAGTCGATTATTCTCCTCGAATTCGACTGTGATTGGTCAATTTCTTACGACTTAAGGCTTAAAACACCTATTATAGATTCGGAGTTAACCTTTATCTCTAACCCCGGATCTACAATAGGTGTTTTAAGCCTTAAGTCGTAAGAAATTGACCAATCACAGTCGAATTCGAGGAGAATAATCGACTATGATTCATCCATTTCTTATGGTTTAAAACTTAACACTCTATTGTAGATCCGGGATAAGGGCCACTGCACCGACGAGATATTATTAAAGACCGACATCCTTATGGGAATTCGAGTCCTTGTTAATATTGAAGTGATTAAGAGTAAAAAAACTGATAATATTGTACTAATTTTATGATTTATTAGTTCAATAGACGTGTTTATCGGTGTACGTGCATTTAAAACTCAATAATACTCGATTTTTCTTTAAAATTGTGATTTCAGTGTTATCGTCAAAGTTCGATTATCAACAGAGATAATAACTGCAGAGAAAAAAATTGTAATTTTTCGGCAATATATAGAATATTATAGCTTTACAAATATGCATATTTATTTATAGAGCATTTATGTAATAAAATATCATGAATTTAATAATGTATTAGTCAAATATTTTTTAATAATGTATTAGTCAAATATTTATGTTAATAATAGCAAATTTATATCAATTGTTGATAATGTCAGCGTTCTTCGATTACCTCCGGTCCTTGAGATCCTTTTTATACCGCCGAAAATTTGTCCAGGATTGACTGTCTTTAATAGTATCTCGTCGGTGGCCACTGTCACCAAGCTCAGTTAACTT
>NW_017257442.1:488257-528284 GCF_001594055.1 Mycetomoellerius zeteki | reverse complement strand
TTATTTTTGCACGGACTTTTCAAACGACCTCGTATAATCTCCGCGAGGAGATAGCCGTGCCTCTTTGTGACTGAAAGTATTCTGTGTTGGTTATTGATATCTTTAATTATCGAGAAAACATTGCCGCGCGACGGATGCGATAGAAAAGTCGATGTGATAAAGCCACATTTCAGATAATCGGAAAGATATAATGTCGCGACAACTTGTTATCATTAATATACTACCGGTATGTACAATGACAATATAACTACATTGCTGCGCATTGTTATTCCGCTCTTCATTTTACGCGACACGAATATCTTTATAATTTGGTATGTCACATAATAATATAATGAATTTAATATACTGAAAATTTTTTTAAGATACCTTCGAGTGGAGAGTAGCCAACGCTCTCACAGAAGCTGCTTATGCATGCAGATCTTCTGCCTCGTCATGTAGCCGTCCCGTGATTCTCGTAACGCTCAGAGGTAAATTTTCTCCGATGGTTAATTTAACTCTCAACAAAATTTACGATCGCACCGATCCAGGTTTTTTTTCCTTCCTCATAGAATGGGAAATTGCGAGCTCCCTCGATGACGCGGAAATTTCTTAAGGCTTCGCGCGAAGGCAAACGCTTAGCGAAGTCTTCGTAATACCTTGCCTTACGGGAGGCCCACAATTGTGCAACCCAGTCACTATGTTATTATGACGATGATGATGCAAGGCCAAACGTCCTAAATCACACAACACCTGCTTATAAGGTCACTGTGCTCTCGAGAGATATTATCGAACCGTTTGTGATTATTTTTAGCCGATGCGTTGTATTTGTGTCATGCATAATATGTATTATGTCACGCTTTATTATATATATATTAAAATTTATATCACGTGCGCTAAAACTGTTACACCTCAAATTATCAAATTATATTGCGATTATATATTCTTAATCATAAAGATAGATCGTCGTTTGAAATTATAACTTTGATATAAAATATACTTTTAATTATAGTAACTATTTCTACTACGTGTAGTATCTTCTGACTTTCACTCGTTTCTCCATTCTAGCTTATTGTGTTGATTACATGACAAATATGAGTAATGGGAGTAGTGCAAGAGGAGAAGTGGTAATTAACCGAGAGAAACTAATGCATAAAATAAATTGTATTATAATGATAATGTACTTTGAACATCAAAAATGTCTTAATGTTTCCTTGTACGGTTCTTTTGACCTTTATTTCTTTTTCTGCCATTTTTCTGGCGTTTTTTCTCCAGAAGTTTGTGTGCCTTCAAGACTTGTTCGGGTCACTTCAGCTCGTTCTTTATTTTAATCTTGTCTTTAAACTTCTGGTTGTGCCGCGCAAATGCGTATTTGCAGTAGCTCGTACTGAAACATGTAAGTGAAGTACGCCAATTATTTTAATGAGTGATGTTTAGAACAAATTAAATGCACGGAAATAAAAATTTATAAAAGAAATGTTTTTAGATGCATCAATTAAATATATGTAGTGCATTGTTTAGATTAATTCAGATGAAATATATTTTTGCAATTAATGCGATCATGTTAATTTACAATTTTTCGATTGTGAAGGTTCTTCCTCGCTATCATCTTCGCTGTCGTTTTCGTCGATTTACTCTTCTCCTTCCACACATTGTAACGATTTGTTTTGTACGTAGCAGATATCCATACTCCCGATTCAGTGCGTATTTTTTTCGCCTTCGGGTCCTGTTGATATAATGCAGAATATATGTATATTCATGTTTCATGATAAATAGAAATGATGTATAAGCTAATGTATATACCCTCTCGATGGTGATCATTTTCTTCCTTTTCCTATCCCATTTTTTCAATTGCGTTTGAAGATGTTGACTCTCTTCATTATCAGCTGTTAAATCCATCTGCGCCTTGTCAACTTCAGTGGCAAACGTGTTAACTGCTAAACTATAAGATAAACAAACGTAGAATAAACAATAATAGAAAATTAAAAATATTTTTAAAATTATATATTTATTTTTAATGAATTAAAATATATATTAATAATAATTTTAATTCTTTTTTGTAATAATTTAAAAAAATAAGTTATAAAAACCGAAATATAGCGATTCTTACCCATCCTCCGTATGTTTATCTGATGCAGAGTAAGGTATATAATATTCTTCATCCCGTTTCGTTAAACGTTTCTTCTTCTTTGAAAGTTTATATAAATCGTCACTACTTATTTTCTTTGGAACTACCACCGTTCTAAATGCAGCATTAATTTCTTCCGTGTTACTGGATGGTAGATTGACTTTTTGAGATAATTCTACAAAAATTAAAAAGTTTAACGTAAATATTGTCACATATATACGGTATTTAAGTATATATTGCTATCATAACATCTACCTGATGCCATATTGATTTTATCGATTTTATGTTCTTCCATCTTTTTACGGAAATTAAGAATATTTTCCTTATGAAACATTCGTTTTACTTTCATCACTTGATAATCGGTTGAATTTGTCTTCGTGCCAATTTCAAATATCGTCTGTTAAAAGATTTAGATATTAAAAGCGATATTTAGATTTAGATATTAAATTTAGATATTGAAGCATGTTTTATTATGTATATAAGGCGTCCTACTCACTCCTTGCGGTCTATAATTTTTCATCTTAGATATTAGATCCGCTGTATTAATGTAAAAAGCATCAGAATACTGGGGTAAAATTCCGGCTTCATTTATGCGAAGCTCTTTAATTCTTTTGACACTTTCTGTCGAAGCACTTGGTCGCGATCTAATGTATTGCTGATAGGCGTTGTTGCATACTTTTCGCATATTTATCTGAAAACACACATATTCATTAAATGCAACAAAAAAGATTGAATTATACTAATTTATTTATCAACGTAGATATGCTCACAGTATGCTTACCAAATCAGTAGAAGTATTGTGCCAATTTATTAATTCAGCTAATTCTTCCTCTATCATGGCTTGTGGCAATTTTCCTACAGCATATTCTACATTTTCATCGGTTTCTGTAGTTGGCACTATTGTTAAAGATCGACCAAGAAAGAGATGCAAATCTAAGAGATAAGGATGTTCATCCGAGCTCACAATATTATATGCCGTTCCAACACGTCCAGCTCGAGCACATCGCCCTGCAGAGTAAATAATTATAATCAGTCAAAAGTGCCTGTGTGTTTTAATAATAATTAAGAAACAATTACAAAAGAACATACCTACTCTGTGTACGAAAAGTTTAGATTTTGCAGGAAAATTAAAATTAATTACACAGTCGAGATGTGGTATATCTATTCCTCTAGCGGCAACATCTGTCACTATGAGAACTCTCACTTTACCGACTTGAAATTTAGCCGCGTTTATTTTACGCCCAGAAGGATCCAGATTCGAATAAATGAAAGTGTTAGATATATCCGCTTTATCTAATATCTACAAATATTTTATAATGTTATTATTCGATTGCCAAAGTATTTATAAAATATATTTAAAAGGCAAGCATATACATTGATGATTACCTGATGAATATACATGTATTCTACATGATGCATAGTTTCCGCAAATATAATTGTTTGCGACTCGGGCTTAATAATTCTTTTTAGTAAGCTTAGAAGTACGGCTAATTTTTCTTCAGGGCGACACGTAATAAAAGATAATGTCAATCCTTCAGGCAGCTTACTTTCAACATCCAAACGAAGTAAAACTGGATCACTTAGACCAGCTTTTGTAAAATCTACTAGAATCTTAGGCAAAGTAGTAGAAAACAATAGTGTCTAACGTGATTCTGGTAATCTATTTACAATTGCTTGTATCTGTTCTCCAAAACCCATTTTAAATAACCTATAACGCAATTATCACTTCACATAAATGCAAATATTAAAAATTATATCATGAGAAAGAAGAAACTATTACCTATCAGCCTCATCAAAAACAATAATCTCCACACATACATGCAGAAATCTGCCTGGAGTAGCTACAATGATGTCAGGATTTCCATGAATTGCACTAAACTGATTATCCATACTGTCACCTCCCAGTATCACTGCTGACTTCAATCCTGTAAATCTTCCTAATTCCTTTATGAACTTCCTTTATGAACTAATGTCTGCAGTGCCAGCTCACGTGTAGGCGATAGTATCAATGCACATGCACCTGTTTTTGCTTGCCTTGCCTTGAGTTTTTCAAACAAAGGAATTAAAAAGCAAGCAGTCTTTCCGCTATTTGTCCTAACCATTGCTACTACATCTCTTTTCTCGAGAGCCAATGGTATAGTCTACGAAAAATAAATTTTACATTAATGTTAATCAAGGTTTAAGAAAGTTATAATCTCAAAATGTGTGTGTGTGTGTGTGTGTGTGTAAACTATATTTGCTTGTAGAATATACATGTTTTTTAATAACCTTTCTTTGTATAATATATAGGTGTAGGTATTTTGTATCCACGTTTGAGGATCCCTTTCAGTACTGGAAAACTAAGAGCCATAAGGTCTGTTTGCGTTGCATGAAATCCCCAAATATTTTTGCACTTAAAATGAGGTAGATGTATATTTGGCCTTGAAAAGAAAGAAAGTGAAGATGCCGAGTGCCAAAAGTGTAAACAACGCGAACAAACCTATATATTGAAATAGAGATCCTCCAGATTTCTTGGAAATCTTTCTTTTATATGGAATACAAGCAATTTCATTATCTTCATCATCATCATCATTGTCACTGATGACACTAATCGTATTTGAATCAGCAAATCCATCAGAATTATCATCACTCATCTTGTTGTAGACTGCAAAAAATAAAACAATTTTATTAATACAATGTATATGTTATATTATATAAATATCTCTCTCAACTCTGTTGTCTCTTGTCAGAGATACAGTGATCTCTTTTATATTTATCCACTGATATAAAAGAACTTGTTCAGAATTCTACATTGATATTGTATCGAGTCTTCAGAAATTATATTCCGCCGAGAAGTCTCTTGATCGCTCGAGTAAAGGTAAACCTTGAAAAAAGTTTTCAACCTTTGAGCGATCTGGAGATTGGAATTCGGCACGTGCTGTCCACGCGTTCATCCGTGCTAGCGTCTAAAATAAGGCATTCGGGACGATTAACAAGTCTCGCTCCTTATAGAAAATATTTGAAGCAAACAAAATGACAAATGCGATTGGTCAATTCCGATGGAC
Source organism: Mycetomoellerius zeteki (assembly GCF_001594055.1). Lineage (NCBI taxonomy): Eukaryota > Metazoa > Arthropoda > Insecta > Hymenoptera > Formicidae > Mycetomoellerius > Mycetomoellerius zeteki. The sequence continues at coordinate 523,136 of NW_017257442.1, read as the reverse complement.
TAACTGGCCAGTTAAGTTAACTGAGCTTGGTGACAGTGGCCCTTAATCAACTATCAAACAGAACTAGTTCTTTAATACAAATTCCGAACAGTCGAGTTACAAGAGGTATATGACAAAGGTAGATGGAATGAGTTATTATATTAAACAACAGTTCTATTATAATATTTAAATTTGATCTCTTAAAGATAAAAATCAGATACTCTGTGATTTACCACTGCTTTCCATGTCGTAAGAGATGATCATCAAATAAAATTTGATATATATGTTCTAAATCGATATAAACCTGGATCTTTGGCATAGATTCAGAACTGGATATGTATTTGAAATACTTTTATTTCACTTGTTTTGCAATACAAGTTTATTTTGTATTTTGTATTTCAACAGAGCACATAAAAGTATTATGTATTTTGTATTTAAAATAAAAAGATTGAAAGGTTTTGTATTTTGTAATTCAAATAATACAATTGATTGTCAATCTTAATATTTGAAATACAAAATACTTTTATGTATTCCCATGAAATATGAAATACAAAATATTTACATGTGCTCCGTTGAAAAACAAAATACAATTGTCTTACAAATACTGTTTCTTAAATAAAAGTATTTTAAATACAGAGCAACCACGTAATCTCTGTGCCACAATCCCTACAAGCATAAGTGATATGTATACTGTACCAATTTAGCATATTTTATATTAAATCTATATATATAAATATTATATATTTTTAATATTTTTTAATTTTTCTTAAATTAATCAATACTCTTATAATATGCTATTAATATATTTTTTTAATTATGTACAATCTTACTTTTAAAGTCTTAATTCTGTTATAAATCCAAATTAAAACAAACGTCACATGGAACAGAACTGTAATCTCACATAACCTCAAAAATGAATGGAGATCTGCCTCATACATACGATGTTATGGCGGCTTTCCATAAAACTACGGACGTACCGGAAACGTGTCGTTTAAGGGGATCCTAAAATCGTTTGTATTACTGACTAAACGCAATAATTTTTGTATAATTACTTTCTTCCTCTTTTATAGATTTGAAAATCCTTTTCTAGTATTAAAATATACGCATTTTAATATGTGTCTGTTGCAATTTGTTTCGGTTTGTTTATAGAGCAGTGCAGTGGAGTACGAGCGTGAGTGAGGTTTTTCGGCATCACTTGATTGCGCTTAGTCACTTTCGTTCTGATTTGCGAACCGCGGCATCGCCAGGAATGGTCTTCACCTAGTCGACCAGTGCCAGCATAAAATCGAGAAGGAAAGCTTTTTCGTATATTTTTTAACATTAAAAATATACTTTACAAATAGAAGTAAAAAATGCCGCGTATTATGATAAAGGGTGGTGTCTGGCGGAACACTGAGGTAAATGATATATGATATTTTCTAACCTAAAGATTTATATATGTGCATGTTGTGTGAATAATTTTATTAAATGAAAAAAATTCATTGTTTTTAGGATGAAATTTTGAAAGCTGCTGTAATGAAATATGGTAAAAATCAATGGAGTAGAATTGCCTCCTTACTACACAGAAAATCAGCTAAGCAATGTAAAGCCCGTTGGTTTGAATGGCTGGATCCTAGCATAAAAAAAACTGAATGGAGTCGGGAAGAAGACGAAAAGCTTCTTCACCTTGCAAAGTTGATGCCCACACAGTGGCGAACAATTGCGCCCATCATTGGTCGAACAGCTGCCCAATGTTTAGAACGATATGAATATTTACTGTGAGTAACATCAGGCTTTATTTGAGTAACGCCTATTTCTACCAATGTGATTTAATTTTAATCTCAGTTCAACAAATTCTTCATTTTTTTCTAGTTTTAAGAATTAGAAAAAGATGAAGAGTAAGTTGAACCAAGATTAAAGCTAATCTACATTGATAGAAATGGACATTAAACGATTTACTCTAATCAATATATTGCGTTACCACTTGAATTATTTCAGTGATCAAGCGCAAAAGAAAGAAGAAGGAGATGATGCCGTAGATGATCCTCGTAAACTTAAACCTGGCGAAATTGATCCCAATCCTGAAACCAAACCAGCGAGACCAGATCCTAAAGATATGGATGAAGATGGTAGGTTGTTTATTAATAAGGTTTAATAAGGTTATAATTAAAGATATTAGTTGTTTTCCATTTACATTAAAACTCGGATATTTCTCATTTATGATGTCATAATTCAGTTGAATGCATATTCTTTTTCATTCTGAAACCTAAGTGAGATTGAACTGAGTTTTTACCTATACTCTGTACAAACTCAAGATGTGTGCTTTACTGAGTCTTGTTAACTCACATTAAAAATGAGATTTTAAAACCTGTGTTGTTATGCGATAACTTTGTTACCAAAGTAAGCAAGTAATGACATTATCTAAGTATAAAATACATAAACAATAAATAAATACGTGGTCAATATTGAAACGGAGAAATTGAGAGCATCTACCATGAACGCTCGTTGTTTTTCAGCGAAACTTGTTTTAAGATAAATACATTAAGAATTACAATAAATAAAAATATAAACGTTTCGGCCTCAGATTAGGCCATCCTCAGTATATAAAGTCAAAAATATAAAATTCACAAATATAAATCTAAGTTATTTCTTTTAACATGGCTACAATTTACATATGCATGCTCGTTAAATTTATTTTATAAGCTTTCTTTAGTTTTTCACATATTTGGAATGTGTCCGACGAATTTCATCTTGTATTCCAATTTATTTCCCATCGCTTATATGAGGTTGTGGTTTAAACACGGAATTTCCAGATTCTGTGTTTCAATAAATTTGAGAAGATTGATATCGTATGAACTGCCTTTGGCAGTACATAGTTAACAATTGTGCTAGTAAAACATGGCATTCACATAAATGGAAAGCTAACTGTGTTATTAACACATTTATCATATATTTTACATCAGAATATAATTATATTGTTATATATAGTTTATAACAAAGCAACTGTAAATTTTCAATGATATTGTATTTGTTCACAGAATTGGAGATGCTGTCTGAGGCACGTGCTAGGCTAGCAAATACTCAGGGCAAGAAGGCTAAACGTAAAGCACGTGAAAAACAATTAGAAGAGGCACGCAGGCTCGCAGCTTTACAGAAGCGTAGAGAATTAAGAGCTGCTGGTATTACTGTGTCTCAAAAGAACAAACGCAAACGCGGTGTCAATTATAATACAGAGATACCGTTTGAGAAACGACCTGCATCAGGTTTCTATGACACTTCCAATGAGCATGTTGATCCTTTGGCGATCGATTTTTCCAGAATGAGGCAACAACACCTAGACGGTGAACTCCGACAAGAAAAGGAGGAAATGGAGCGCAGGAAAGATAAACAGAAATTGAAACAGCGTAAAGAAAATGATATACCTATGGGTATGCTCAACAATGAAGAGCCTGTAAAGAAAAGGAGTAAATTAGTTTTGCCAGAACCACAGATCTCTGATCAAGAATTACAGCAAGTCGTGAAGCTTGGTAGAGCTTCGGAAGTATGTCCTTTAATTAACTTTTTTTATACTGAAAATTATGGACTTGTTTTTTATTCTTGCACCACTTATCGCTTAACACTATCATGTGTATCTATAATTGGATGTGGGTCTAAGATATTGCATGCATCAATTTCAACACATTTCCTATTTACTGCCATTTATATATATAAATCGAATACACTATTAATTTTATATATTGTATTGTGAATTTTGAAGAAGACTATTAACCTAACCAAAAATGTTTATTTAAAAAAACGTTTTATTGGAAAATTTATTTTAAAAAATGCCAAATATTTATTTAAAATTATATTATAAAAATGTATAAATTAATAGCGATGACAAATATGTATCTACAAATATGCATATATTTACATTTATACACGTGGAGTGATATTTATCATTCCAACGCCGTCTATATTTTTTACGAACATTGGTCAAATATTCATAAATATTTTGGAAAACATTAAATTTTAGGTGATAGCAACTTATTTTGTGAGAGTTATGGGCCTTCTACAATGAGCCATTAATGTGTCAAGGGATCGATTATAAAAATCCATGTGGCAAAGTATTAATATATTGTTATAGGTTGCACGAGAAGTTGCCACTGAAAGCGGTATTACACTCTCTGACAGTTTATTGGCTGATTATTCTTTGCCTACAAATGCATCAGCAACACCTCGTACTCCAGCCGTTACAGACAGAATATTACAAGAAGCTCAAAATGTCATGGCTCTTATACACGTGGACACACCACTAAAAGGTTAAAATATAATTGTAAAACTTTACAATTGAGCATGTTGTTAAACTATACTCTATTTGACTCCATAAATATTTTCTTTTAGGCGGGTTGAACACTCCACTGAATAATCCTGATTTTACCGGCGTTGTGCCTCCTACCAATGTGATCGCAACGCCGAATACAATTTTGGCTACTCCATTTAGATCTCAACGCAGCGATGGAACACCCATGAATTCGTTTAACACACCAGGCGGAGCATCAGTACGAACGCAAAATGGAGTTTTCGCGACAACACCTGTTCGCGATAAACTTAATATAAATCCAGATGAAAATCTAGACGGCTCAGAAACTCCACTCATACAGACGCAGGCAAAGAACTCGTTGCGCGCGGTACTGAGTTCTTTACCGGCGCCGTGTAACGATTATGAGATAGATATCTTTGATGGAGAAGTAAACGAGGAAAGTACTAGTGCGCCTGCAACTGAGATAATCGAGGATCAAGCGGATATCGATGCGAGTCAGGAATTATTAGAAGAAAGTAAATCCATTAAAACAATTCATTAATAGCTTTGCATTATAGCCTTGAGAGGATTTTCCAAACTGATGATTTTATCCTTTGCCGAAACTCTTTGATTAAACAATTAATATTATATAATGTGGCGGCTCAATTTAATTCTTTAATAAAACTTAAGAATAAAAATGAATATAATATTTATTTATAATAGAGTCATATGCAGGTTATTTTTTTATCTAGAGCCTATAGCATACCAACCTGGTAATACATTTAAAATAATATCAACAAATAATAGCTCTTTATGCACAATTGCAATTTATTTACATAAAATTATAATAAAAAGTATTTCTGTATCTTTCAGTTACATAAGAAACAGTTATGAACTATTCATAAAAACTTGTTGGAATAAACTTAAATAATAACATTAATAACCATAGATTAATTTTATATATAATTTTATATATATGACAATTTTATATGTAAAATTGCTACGTTAGATAATTTGTATTACTTAGATAATTTGTTCAAATCTTTATTTTTAAATATCACTGAAGATCAGAGTAAAAGTCAAAACATTGTTTGATGATTATATATAATTGTAATTCTCATATTACAATATTATTGTATTATATAATATAAATATTCGCAAAAAAAAAAACAATCTTCATATGGCTCCAATAGCCCATTTTTATTTTTACGTTTTATTTTTGATTAAAATATTTTTTTAATTTAATTTATTAATAAATTTTTTTTTTGTAGAAAAAAGAGAATTGGCACGTAGATCGCAAGTAATTCAAAGAGAATTACCACGACCTGCGGATATAAATATGAATATTTTAAGACCTTACATGGATACGCCATTGACTGATTTGCAGAGAGTATGTAATTTTTTTTATATGAAGATATTCATTAAATTTTTACGAATTAATTTGTTATTTGATGTTTTATATTCTTAGGCAGAAGAATTGATAAAAAGAGAAATGATTACAATGTTGCACTATGATGCGTCACAAAATCCAACACATTCAAGTCGAAAGAGCACTGCAATATCGTTAGCTCAGGCTCAGGGTTATTTGGATCAACATCCATATGATATTTTTGAAGAGAACGATCTTTTTAATGTACATATAAAACATCATAAAATATCTTTTTATCATATTTGTATTATTAACGTATCAATTATTAAATCACTGTTAATATTTAAATTTAGGCTAAAAAAATGTTAACCGACGAGATGGCAGTTGTAAAGGAAGGAATGGCACACGGGGAATTGAGCTTAGATGCCTACACTACTGTATGGGAGGAATGTTTGTCACAAATTTTATATCTCGACACACAGAAACGGTACACCCGCGCAACGCTAGCCTCAAAAAAAGATAGAGTGGAAGCATGCGAGAGAAAATTAGAAGAGAATCGTATGCATATGACAGGGGAAGCTAAACGCGCTGCAAGGATGGAAAAGAAGTTGAAAGTTCTGACCGGAGGTTACCAAGTAAGTGAAAAACTCTGTATTATTTTTTAGAATTCAATATAACAATAAAAATCACTGCCATTGATTTATATAACATTAGGGCGTAGTTTTTCATTTTTATATTACATAAATACTTTGGGATAAATAATTTAAATTCTCATTATAAATTTTTGAAAACTTCCATGTAACAAAAAATTAAGATTTCGTTTTTGAAATTAGTACTTGATAATACAAGTTGAATTAATATATCGTATGTTATATAATACTGAAATTAGAAACAATTAACTTTATTAGAAAAGCCTATCATAATAGAACTATATTTTATAAGTTATGTAGGGGAAAGTTGCCGAATGCATACCACTTAACCTATTTTTTATTATATTTTCCATTTGGCACTGTTTTATATGCAAATGAACATTAGAATTTGTAGCTTGAGGTTTTGGACGCTTATTATTACATGTTTAACTTTCTACCATTACAATTAATTTGTTATAAATCTTTTTGTAACATGCTGCAAAAGGTACGATTTAGGCCGGTCGACTAAATCGTACGTATAGGTAGTATTTTTTATTGTATTTCCTTTGAAAGTATTGAATTTATGAATGAAAACAATTAGAAATATAAGATTATTAAAAGAAATCATTAACTAATACCTAATAATTAATTAATACCCAATTTTAATAATTTATTGAAGAAAATCAAATATTTTATAATTATTATATAAATAACAAATAAAAAAACAAATGACACAAAAATAAATTTGCTTATATATAAATTTGTTTATATTTATTTTTGCACTTGATATTTATATTGATATCAATTATTAGTTTTATTATTAATAAAATTGGATGATCGTGTTGTTATCAGCTACATAAGTTGATTAAAAATTAATATCAGATGTACTTGATTTTTTAAAACGCCCTAACATCCATAAAACAAAATGTAGGCTATTATATTTTTGTCTATATTACTCATTTCTCATATATTTTATATTATTGTTATTAAATATTGCCTATATTAACTAATAATATAAAATATTGATGAGATACGATTTAGGCAACCAGTACGCATTCGACAACTCTCTCCTACATAGTTTCAAAAAAATATTTTATATTTATTAGTTGAATCAAAATTTACCTGATAAGATTTTAAATTGAAACATTAATTATAATTATTGTTTTATTTCTTAAATAGACCAGGGCACAGGTGCTAACGAAGCAGCTACATGATGTGTGGGAGCAAATAGAGCAGGCTCATCTCGAACTATCGACGTTTAAGTTTTTGCAAACACAGGAAGAGGCGGCGATTCCGAGAAGGATAAATGGTCTCATGGAAGATGTAAACAGGCAGACAGAGCGAGAACGCTCATTACAAATGCGATATGCTCAACTACAAGATCAGTTGCAGCAATGTCGATTAAACGATGAATCATCTTAGGAACACATTACTGACTTGACGAATACATACAGCATAATGTAATATGTATTACTTTACCTTATTATGTAAGTTATAAAATTTATATGCCTATGAAAATATTATGTGCTATTAAAATAATCTATTCTTCTTCTTTTTAGGAATCAAATAGGAATTCAATATATAATGTTCATTGTCTCCACAATAGCTGTAAATGTTATTAATATAATTTAAGACTTATGTTTGATTTATTTGATAAGAATTTGACGAGAGTAACAAACAATATTATTGTATTAAATGACAATTCTGTTATAATAAATTCAAATTTGACTTTTAAATTTTGCGAAGGGATAAAAATTTATGATAGAAGAAATCTTTCCCCTTTATATGCTGTAAAATATTGTAATAATAAAATTCATGATGTCAAAATGTTGTGTGATAATATGTACTACTAAATGATGAATAGATAATTTAAAGAAGCCCTCTCTTAGAAGCATAAAGAATAGAACGGATATATTATTAATAAAAAATGTAAATAAGATTGTCTTAGAAATCTTAGACGCGGCTTTCGTTTAGCTAGGATTGAAACCCCTAAAGTATAATTACCGACTTCTGGTTAAGCCAGAAAGTCAAGGGAGCGTGATCGATCGAGGGGTTGTGCGTAGTTCACAAAGCAGTTCACTTGTTAGAGGGGCGTGTCATTATTGGTCATTACATAATGCCGAGTTGTCGCCGACAAAATGGCCTAATCAATATGTTATGTTGTAAAAAAGTCCGTGCTATGAATTCATCTATCTTTTCTGAGGCAAAATACGCATAGAATACGCATTTGCAGATTATATGACCCACAAATGTGGGCTCTCATTTAACACGCTCTTATTTAAAAACCAGAAAATTCAACAGTAAATAGTTTAAGAGACGTTCTCTTCGAATTTTTAAGAAAGTTGCCTAATTATCATATTCGCATTCTTAGAATCTCTATAGAATTACAAAAAAAATGTAGTTACAGATCCGACATTGTATTTCTTTTATCTGTCCAACATCAACTTTTCATTGTACCATTTTCCATTCGGTAGCTTACCCTCGCATTCACCTACACTTATACCTACCTACACCGTGAAAAAGCAATAATGACGCCACTAGCATGTAGCTGGTAAATAGCGTTGGCTGCCGGAAGGCAGATGTTAACGTCGTCGTCAGCCAACGTAATCCCGTATTGTCGATTGGTCGGTGCGACGCGACTGGCGAACCGGTGTCGAATCAGCGTCGTCGATTCGTCTAGCGCCGCCCACCACCCCTTTGCGCGCTCACCCCCACAACCTCGCGCCGCCGAGGGTGGAGTCGACCAATGACACAGTGGTAACGGCCGTCTGACAACGTGGCCTCCGGGAGCCGCCCCCGTAGTTGCCGATGGCTAACTAACGCTACCCCGCTATAGTCGAGTCAGCCACTCGGCCAGCAAGTCCCCGGGCCGAGTCTAGTCGCTAGCTCGCTGGAATTCCCCACCCTATCACCCCTCCGTTTCCGTCGCCCTCTTATCCTCCACCTACCCCTCCGAAACGTGTAGGCCAACGTGCCAACTAGGGTGGCGGTGGCGGCGGCGGCGGCAGTGGAGGTGAAGAAGAGGTGTTACGCCGTGGATTCGCGTGACGTAACCCCGGTATACGCCATCGCCGTGGCCTCCTCGCCGCGACTCGCGGTCGTTTAGGGATTGGCGTCGGTGTGTTGGTTCGCACTCGGCAACCATACACCCACCCTATCTTTTCCCATCCCCCCCTCGGCATCCCGTTCCACCGCCCCTTACGGATACCTACTATCGGACCGTGTCGACCGTATCGGAGAACGACCCATGATTCTCCGTGATGTGGCTACGGACAGGAGAGATAGCTGCTCGGGCAGCCAGTCGGGCAACAACCCCTATATGCGCATACACGGACGAATAGACACACTCACACACGCATGCAGATACATGATACATAGACATGGGCATGAGTACGCCCTTCTCGACGAGAGAGAGAGAGAGAGAGAGACAGAGAGAGAGAGAGAGTATGAGAGAGAGTGATAGAGGAAGAGAGAGAGAGTGAGAGAGAGATGAGTAGGTACGTCGAGGCTCGAAGCCATCCCGTCACGGAGAATGCTTCGGGACTTCGCGCGACCTCCTCGGCGCCGCGTCGGGACCACGGCTTCGGCTATACGTCGTTCTCTGGCGATGTTCGACTTTTGAACAGCTGCGGAGGAGATGGGCACAGGTCAGTCTCCTAAGACTCTCGCGGCGTCTCTCTCTCACTTTCGTTTCATCTTAACACGCGGTAAAAGGTTTAGCTAGTGCGATAAGCATTCGCCGCTATAAAGGGGTGCGCGACGTGAAAGTGACTTTGCGCGGGCGATTCCCCGCGATTTGGTGATAAATCGCAATTTGTTGCGTCTTGAGAAATCGTATATCGCGATCGGTGGTACCTGACGGTATAATTTTGAACCGGATATCGTTTCTATTTGTCGATAAATAAATACTGTTCTCCAGATTCGAGGGATTGTGTTACCGCAATGGAAAGCAATTATGATAGTGCTTAGAACCATTAACTTCTGCAAATGAAAATTGAGGAATTGTGTATTGCATTCGCGCGATTAATAGTGTTCGAACATTCTGAATGTTTATATTTATTAAAAGGTAAATCGTGTTTCGCGAGATGCTACATTTTATACTGCGATTGAGAGATAATTATAATTAATGGTATTTGAATGGATTTTATCAATTGTGGTGCTCGGAATTTGGGGAGTTACATAGCGTGGTTGAGAGGCAATTAACAGTGCTTAAACCCTTATATATTTATGGAATTGCGATTATCATAAATGTTTTATGTTGGAATAAGAATTTTTAATAGTTAAGTTTTTTTTAATATTCATTTTTAATATACGTTGACTATTAATAATAGACAATTTATTTTTAATATGATTTTTTTACAAATAAATGGAAAATGTTCGGATCTCTAAGTAACTATTATGTTTGATTACGCTTTCTTTAGATAATTTGAAATTAGGTGAAAAACGTCTGAAAAAATAAGACATGGTGTTTTCGATATGTTTCGAATTAACATGTTTGAGGATTAATTAGAAAGCAATGTTTTGTTATCTAATTCCATTGAATATATGCTTACAGCTTTTACTTTTAATATAAAGTGTCTGTGTAATTTATATATTGGCTTCCTTCCGTTAAAACGAAAATTTGACAGCAAATCTCAATAATTTTCAAATCTCATCTTATAGTAATCTATTATTAACAAATTTCTCGGGAATTTATTACTTCATTTAATAAACATTCAAATTTACAAGATTAAAGAAATTTGTCCCCAAATAATATGCATGTCTCAAAAATAAAAGCTAGCAAATTTATATAAGCTAGGATTATTTCTGGAAACTTATTCTTGATGGATTAATACGGCGAAAAAAAATGTTTAACCCACGGGAGGCAGTATATCTGAAAGATACATACAAAATATGTGTGTAAATATCTTTAAGTAGCGATATCATTTACTTATAGATAAACGATAAACTGCAGTAGCTATTATATGAGCCATTAAGATTCTAACAGCTCATCGTATGTGATCGGACAGGCAATTGAGATCATATGTCATACAAAAATTATAAATTTTGATAAAAATTGTATACTGAGAAAAATTTTTGTTTGAAAATGGACAAACTAGAAGATTCTGATCATATCAATAAAAATTCTGATTATCTCAATCAGAATTATAATAGATTCAATTAGAAAATTCTGATTTGTCCATTTTCAATCAGAATTTTAATTAATCCAATCAAACTTTTTTTCCAGTGCAGTTATTTCAATAAAACATAATATTTTTCATGTATTTTCATATTGTTTTCTTTTTGCAAAAATAATTTTGCAGTACCGATTTAAGATATTTGTATTTCTCAAATACACCGCGATCTGCTGAGGATTAAGAAAATATAGAGACTCAACTAAGGGTGCGCTCCGAGTTACGCATGAAGCGCATGATGTATCGTTGTATTCTTCTTTATTATTTGATAAACAACAAGGACAAATGATGCATCATGCGCTTCATGCGTAACTCGGAACGCATCCTAAGATATCGTTAAAGCTAATTGGCGGTTCAAATTCTCTTTCAAGATTAATTTAGACATACCATAAACAGTGAACAATATGGCACGACATAGGAAATATAGAAGAAGAAGAAGAAGACGTTGGTATACACGACGAAGGCAGTAATCCGTTGGGGTTGAAGTAACCCGGGTTGATCGGGTTAGGTTGGTTGGGTGTGAGACGCGAAGGCGGTTGATTCCCCAGGACGGGGAAGGAAGGCTTTGGTTGGCTTAGGCATGGCCGTGTTTTTCTTGCCGCGGATCATTAGGACGATTAGGGTTCCTACGAAAAGGGGGAAACAGATTAGTACCGGTGATCTTCTTGCGGCCCGCCCGCTTTTCTTAAACAGGATTTCGCGAGAGTCCTTTAACCGATCTCTTTTTACTTGATAATTATTGTTGTACATAATAAATCTGATAATTTAATCCAGTTATCGCAATGATTACTATATCATAATTATTTAATAGATGTAGCTATTAACTATTGGTAATATTATAGCTCTGAATTTCTCTAATATATATTTACGTAACACAATCTTTTAGAAAATCCTGTTTCCAATGAAATTTAATTCTATAAATTATATATATAAATATGTGATTGATACAAGTGTTATTAACTTTTGTGATTCTAATTATAGTATAAAGTTTGGAAAAGTACCCAGATAGCAACGTGTCTGTCTTGTTGCTGACATGTTGCTTGCTAAGTATGCATTGCTAAGTATGTATTGCTACCAGAATTGCAGCAACTGAGTTCTCTTTGTTGGCAACTTGATGTCTTCACGATATGATAACATTGAGTAGCAACTTGCCAGCAATTTGCCGACAACTTTAAAATCGTTATCATCAAAATTCGTACTATTGCCATCATGTTGCCATAATAATATGCAGCATCATTCAATGCTGTCATATTGCCGACAACGCAAGATAACATTGACCCAGCTATCCTGCTGTTAAACTGCTGGCAATACATATACATATTGTTGTCTTCATGTTGCTACAATGTCGGTATATTCGAAATCGTCGAAGACAAATCTACGGCAAGTTGTCAGCATCATAAGCAATCACAGATTTGCACGATTTTGCTGAGACACGCTTTGTTATCTGGATATATTTATTTTTTTAGCTATAAATGGTTTAGTTGAAAATGGACAAACCAGAAGATTCTGATTATATCAATCAGACTTCCAGTTATTAACATTATCAGAATTCTAGTTAACCAGGAAACTTTCTGGTTAAATCTACTAAAATTCTAATTGAGATAACTGGAATTTTGATTGATATAATCAGAATCTTCTGGTTTGTTCATTTTCAACCAAACATTTTTCTCAGTATAATTATTATATAATAACAAATACAAAGAGATTATCAGAGATTAAGATATTTTCTATAATATAACAATTTTGAACACTGAGAAAAATGGTTTGGTTGAATTAAATAGTAATTCTGATGGAAAATGGACGAATCGGAATTTTCTGGTTAAATTTATTAGAATTCTGGTTGAGATAACCGGAATTCTGATTGATATAATTATTCTGGTAAAAATAAGAATTCTAGTAGATTTTACCAGAAATATTGTATCAACCAGAATTCCGGTTATCTCAACTAGAATTCTAATAAATTTAACCAGAAAATTCTGATTCGTCCATTTTCAATCAGAAATTTTTTTCAGTGAAAGAATAATTTCAAAGAAATAATCGCGTAAAATATCACGTATTTTTTTGTTATAGGAGACAGATTACTCGACATACTGTGTGATGTATGTGGCGACCGTAGTTCTGGAAAACACTACGGCATTTACAGCTGCGACGGTAACATTAATTCAATTTCTTCTTAAAAATTTTAACCAAGATTTCCAAAAAAATTAAATATAAAGATATTAATTACGAATAAATTTTTTATACTCACTTAAATGAATCTTCCTTGTTGGCACATTGTTGGATATTTGAAAATAGCTTAACGATGACAAATCTGATCATGTATTATGCCATATTGTTATATGTAAATATTTTTATTATATCAGGTTGCTCGGGGTTTTTCAAGCGAAGTATACACAGCAATCGGGAGTACATCTGCAAAGCTCAGGGTGCTAAGAAAGGACGTTGTCCAATCGACAAGACTCACAGGAATCAATGCCGTGCTTGTCGTCTCGCTAAGTGCTTCGAAGCTAATATGAACAAGGACGGTAAGTGTGTCACGAGTAATATTAATGTTTCCAAATGTGACAAATTAATGTGACCAGTTTATGTGACAGTTTGAAGTTTATGTATAATTTCATAAGATTATGCATTTATCCAATTAATTCTCTGTCTGTAATTTAAATTTTCTTTTTGTTTTTTATCACAAGAAATTTCATTCTCAAATTCTAAAATAAAAGAGAGTGAAGTCTGGTTTTCTTATTGCTAAATTATACTTTTTTTCCATTTTTTCCTCATTTTTACTCAATTTTTTCATCAAATAAAGGTTTTAACATTTAATTAGCTAAAAGATCCAGATTGCAGTTTTATAGGGAGTAAAAATATAATTGCAGACGGAGAGTTAAACATGTATTTAGCAAGAATAGTTGGTTGTATTACTATCTGCAACTTTTTCTGGTAATATTATCAGTTATGAAAATTGAATTGTTAAAATATTGACTGCCGCGGAACGGAATATCTTTTAAAATGAAGTACAAAATAGATAATAAAATATAATATTTTTTAAAACTCTTTTTAATTGCTTTATTTTATTTATCTCTTTTTGGCGCAGATAGGTTGACTTTTTATAAATTCTATTTATTTTGTAGAGCAGATTATTAAATTTACCACGAATGAACTTATTGCACATAATTATTACGTTTTTTTTATCTAACTTATACTTATCGAAGCATTTTTTTAATTAATCAAATAAATTGAACTTGATTTGATGTTATTTAATGTGATCATTAATATCTTTAAAATTTATATCTTTGAGAATTTCGTCAAGATTTTTTGTGTATTATATACATGATGTCTTGAAATTCAAATATTATTACAGTGTGACACTTTGTGAAAAATTAAGTAATAAAAGTGTAAACCATTTTTCTCCATACAGTAGTTTTTTAAGTATAAACGTTTGAAATTTAACTGATCATAAATGTGGTTAAAAAGTCATCTGTGCGTGTGACATGCATGGAATGATATTAGATAGAACTAAACAAAATATTGCCGCTATCACACGGATGACTTTCTAATCAACGTTTATGATTAGTCAAATTTTAAACGTTTGTACTTAAAAAGCTATTTTATGAAAAAAAAAGGTTTATAGTTTTATTACTTAATTTTTCACTAAGTTTCACACTACAATAATATTCCTTCAAATATTGGGACACCTTGTATATATTTTAAATATCATTCGAATAATTGGTTATTTTTTAAAATTTTATTCATATTTTTAATAGAATTGATTATTTAAATTTCTGTTTGGTGTTTTATGTTTTCATATTTTAATACGTCATACATATTGACGTAAAAATATTTGTTAAGCAAGTCCATCATTAATAAAGTCATAAAAATATATTTGTCAAGCCTATCAATTAATAATTGCAAGAATGATTCCATCGATTCTCTTGTGTTTTCGCGAAAGGCCGCAAATAAACCACGAAGAAATCGACTGTAACTATCGGTCAACCAAACCCTCCTAAATAAACCTCCGCCAACAAAGCGTCGACCACGGTCGAACAGTTCACGCGTTATCAGTGTAAAAGCTAACGTGATCAAACCGATATCGATGAACAAGATATCACTGTTGATGAAAATTTCAAGTGTTAATGCGTCATCTTGGATTGAATATTATTTTGTCTGTATTGCGCGATATTATGGGAAACTCGAATGTGCTTGCTAACCGTGAAGGTGTTATAAATGAATACGCACTGTCATGCGACGTTTCGGTTTTTCGGTGACGTCTCATTTGATCGACGTCACATTTCTTAGGGCAAGCATTTTTGACATTTAATAACTTGAAGATATTCATTCAAGCACAAAATGGAATCTTTTAAAATGGAATACAAAATAAGTACAAAATAGAATGTTACAATTCTTTTTAACTGCTTATTTTATTTATCTCTTTTTGATGCAGACAAATTTACTTTTTATAAATTCGATTTATTTTGTAGAGCAGATTATTAAATTTAAATTTTCATTTCTGGGTCAGAAATTGTAAAAATATAAAATTATGGATAACTAAGCATTGTTTTGCATAATTCGTTAAAAGAATGAATATATCTCAGTATTAAAAGAAGATTAAATTAAGCCTTTAAATACAAATACGAACATGTAAATCCGGACAATGTAAATACATATAAAGGATATGATAACAAAAATGATAAGTAAATCTTTAATTTTTTCTTTGAACTTATATTTTTTGTCTCTTTTTCCGATTATTTCAAAATTATTTATAACCAAATAAAGAAGTATGGAAAAGAAGGAAGTCATAAAATGATAAGATTCTTGTGCTATCATTTTCTATCTTAAGAATAATATTTAAAAAATTTGTAACAGAACATTTCGAGCATCAAACAACAATAATAATCAATTTCGGCAGAAGCTAACTTAATTTTCTTGGTGGTTACTTGAAGGTGTATAAATCATTTATAGCCAAAGAGAAAACTTATGCTAATGTATCCATTATCCATAATGTACCCATGAGTTATTTCTCGGTTCGGGAGCGATATTTAGAAATGAGCGAGCTTGATCTTCCGCACAAGAGTTACACGGATGGGCTAGGTGTACACGGGTCGATGTTCCTCGCCATCGACGGCGATATAACAGCGGTGGAGGCTCGTTTTCTGGGACGCTTAGCAGGGGCTGGATTCTGTGCGGAGGTGGAGAGAGGTAGCGGCGAGATGGAAAGAGAAAAGGTAGATGGGATGGGATTCGCGGCAGGGTAGAAGGGAGGGAAAGTAGGAGGGAGGGAGGGGACGGGGCGATACGAGACCGCTTGGCAGGGATGAGGGTGCTCAGGGTGTCGGGGGTGTTTAATGCAGGACGGGTGCTCCGGTTCCCAGCGGTTGTCGAGGCTCCAGACGCGAGTAAGAGAGGAGATTCAATTAGTGGCAGAGCTTCCTAACGTTAAGGAGACTCCACACGGGGGTTGAAACACACAGATCTTCCTCACCCCGTCGCTTCCTTTTACCGACACCTTCATCCGCGAACACACTCGTACACGCTAACGCTTTGCCACGTCATTCTCTGCCTCTGTCTCGAAATTACTTGTACTTTGTTGGCGGAGTTAATTAGATGCCGTGATTAATTGCTGACGTATAGCCAGAACAGCAGAATGGCGTCGAGGCACTCTTTGTTTCATGTATAACTTCTATGAGTTTTCTTTTTCCTGGATATATATACGTATGTATAATTACACATATAATTAAAAAAAAGTTGATAATTCAACAGTCATTGAAATATTAAATGTCGACTGCATATTTGCCAAAACGCAAAGTATTATCAAATCTGTTTTTTATTCCTGTACTCTCTGAATTGATACACACGATGAAATAAATTGAAGTGAAACAAATTATATTCATGTTTTCTAAGTTACATTACTTTTTAAGTAAGAAAGCATATAATATTTAATATTAATATAGATATACAATAAAGAGAGACATATATTTTATTAAATCATATCGTTTATTCAGATTATTAACAAAAAATTTAGATTATTGATAACAAAAATTTGCTTGTGGCTGATCAAATTAAGACTATTTTACTGACGCTTTCAAATCATGTCTGATACCATGTGGTACTCTACCACTGATTAAATCCTCAGAGTTTTGCGTACGTAAAAAAATTGAACGATTTACTTACATAACATAAATGTATTCTTGTTATACTAAAAATTTATATATAAAATCTTGAAGAATTTAAAAAAAGAGTTTATTGTTCAATCGTTGAATAATATACAATATTATACATACTTTTCGAAAACCCATTTCATATATGAAATTTATTTTAATCGCACATTTCATATAAAATAATATCATCAGATATGAAAATTTTGAGGAATTGACTAAGAATTTATTATTCAATGCGTTAAATAATATAAATATTTTTAAAAAATTTATTTAGTACAAAAAATTCTTATCACCGTACATTTGATATCAAATGGTATTATTAGATCCTAAATAGTTTAGTATGTAAATTATTTAATTCAAATATTAAATTAGAATTAAACAGTCAGATTAAGCGATAAACAACGATATAGAGAGCAGAATTTATTTCGTCCAAGAAATCAAGTCCTTTAGAAACAATAAAAAATTACAGAAATTATAGCATTAAAACTTAACCCTTACAGTATCATAAAAGAATTGTATAATCGATCGAAGCGGTTCTTAGGAAAATATGTTCAATGTTCGCTTTATAAACGCGAAGTTTGGCGAGAGTATGGCCGGTATATATTCAAATAGTCCGTTCTTATTTTAAGACCGTCTTACGTAACGTCTTAAGATGTTAATATGGCTCTTTAATTGGACGTAATCATTATACTTTAAGAGTGAGATTACATTTGTGTGTTTTTTTTTCGTACGATAAAAAATTTCAAGCTTGTTGATTGGCTATAGAAGAGAAAGATCCGAGAACCTCTCTGTTCTACAGCCTTTGTCGTACGACAAAAACGGATAAATAAAATAGCACCCTAAGATTATATTTAAGACAGTTTTGAATATAAAAACCGACTATAAATACTGGCCTATAACTAGTGTGTCCGGAATACTAATATTCGAATAAATAAATAAAAAAATGAATAAAAATACTCATTCGAATACACTTCTCTATTATTCGTCAAGAAACTAATAAATACTTTTTCATTTCATTTAAATGAATATTTTTTTAGTATGATTACGAATATTTTCGTTTCGTATTCACTTTTACTCTGTTATCTGCACATAGCTTGTAAAGCCTGCAAGTGAAAACAGAAATCTATAAAAACAATTACAGCGTGACTACGATTACAGCGTGTGTTTATAGACCGCGACCTATACGATGTACGTCCTTACTTAACCTATAGATTAAACAAAGACATTTTTATTGGGAATAAATAATATATCTCAGAATTTAATGTCCACAAACCATAATGAACAACCAAGATATCTTATAAAATGTTTATAACATTATTGTGATGTAACCGGAATTATATCGGAATATGTATGGCGCTTTACTAGATAGATATTTATAAATAAAAAATGTATTGCTTTCTAAAATATAATATTTTTCAAAATTTCTAAGTTTCCTTCATAAAATCTGAATATTACAATGACAAAAATAAATGAAATTCATTTTTTACTTTTAATTTATATTTTAAAGTTATCAAACGGTTATAGTATGGGACAACGCTTGCTTATTGGAGTTTTCTTTATCAGTTTATATTTTGTTTGAATGAATATGAATACTCGTTAAATATTTATAGTTTTTTTTGTGAATAAATATTTTTTGAAAACCCAAAATTTTGAATGAATATATGATTACATTTTTTTTAATGTGAAAATTTTGAATAAGTACAATTTGGAGCTGAATTAAAAATTTTTGTATTCATTGGGCACACTACCTGTAACTATAGAACAGCCACTTGAATCCAACGGACATTGAAATCACCAAGCCTCGAAAAACGTTGTGAAGCGCCCATAAGATGTTGGTGACCACTCGGGGTATGCGCTATACATTATGTACGTAGTACTCGGCGCATCGCGAAGCCCTCGTGATGCCGCAGGCGCGCAATCATCCGCTCGCTGACAACCCCGAAACCTCCAACGCACTCACACCCGCCCGATGTAATCGACGCGCTTTCCTCTTTCCACGAAAATTCGTTCCCGCCTGTGATATTATCCGTCTGTGTTGGCGCACCGTGTCGCGCCGGCAAAATGCCGCCCTCTCACCCCCGTGCGATTTCGCGCGCGCACGCACACGTACAGGTATATATATATATATATGTGTGTATTATGTGAAATATGGCGTTAAACGATGTCGGAAGATTACCGAGCGGCTTACCGGATGGCGGATTTGTAATTCTTGGCGATCGTCGAGGGCTCGCGAAAGGAAACGGTTTGTCGTTGGTAATGTTCTTAATATTAATACTTTGTGCTTTAGCTATACAGTTTACGTTCACAATTTTGTTATATTATTAAAACTTGCGATTTTATGTTTTGAAAAATCATTACTAAAATGTCTGTTCTAAAAGAATCTTAAATTATCGGAACAAACCAAATCAAATGTTTATATTGATCATTTAGAGATTTTTTATATTTAAAGAAGAGAGAGAGTTTCTAATGTCTTTTAAGCTTTACAAATCTTAAAAATGTTCGCCGGAAAAGAATCAAAAATTTTTTTTAATTGTAAAAGTAAGAAGTTATATAGTGAGATGTATACTGAGATGTATACTGAGAAAAGGATACTTAAAAATTTATTTGTGGGATATATAATGTACATATATTTAAACAGGAATTTGTTTCACTGAAATAAATCTTTATTTAAATACAGCTAAATAAAATTTTATTCCTTGCAAATGAATTATTTTTTTTTACAATATGGGATTCGTTTCACAGAAATGTATATTTTGTCACAGTAAACTTTTTTTATAACCAATAATCTGAAAAAAATGTCAGCTGTAACATTTCTTACAAATAGTTGAATTTTTTTTAATGCACTATATCACTCTATATACAAACAATATTATATTTATCTTGATATATTACCACTACTAATTACCAATACTAAGAATGTTTAGGACTCGCAATATATCACTAAACTCTATTAAATTAGAACCGTATTTTAGTAATCTTCCATTTTTCAATAGTATATCAAACATATTTTTCTTCATTACAAGATTTTAAAACTATTAAATAGATTATTGTTAAAAATATGAGTGTAACAAAATTTACTGCAAAATTCTTTCCATTATTTTGAAAATATGCATATTTATATCTAAAAATTATGATTAGTATTATAAAGAATGTATTGACAAACAAAAATTACAGAGTTGTTAAGCCGCGATTCATTTCTTGCTTGTTTTATCTTTTTTAAATTCATTTTCGGTTAATCTTTGAAAATTATTTAAATTTTTTATCAAGTTTTACTTAAATCATCTTGCGAAGTTGTCTGTATATTATTTCACGAAGATATGCAACCATAACGATTTTCCTGTAGTTTATACTTTGTTAAAAAGTTAAACGAAAAGCGAGAGACCAGAAGATGATGACTCTCCAATGAAACTCTACGCTCCACGACTTTTCCTGGAACCGTACGGTCAACATCATTTCTAGTGTACACACATTCAGATCCACCAACACACTTGGATCTGCAAACTTTGCCTCGTTTCATGCCCAATCGATCGTTCGCTACTTCAAACTTTAAATCTCTTTGTCTCCGTTCATAATTCGGAAGAACCCTTTCTGAAAGTATCAAACACTTTGAACCGGAATTAAATCGAAGCGTTTGCCCTTTCGACAATTATAGATTGGAATTATTCAAGCGTTTTCGGAGTACGAAGTTCAACGTCTCACAATTTCAGTGATTAAAAATGATTCAATTATCCAAATGTTAAATAAGCGTCCTGAGGACAATTAAAATTATTCTTTTAAACGAATTTCGTTTGTCGTGTAACAAATTATTGTAAAAACAGAAACAGTTATTTAGTTTGTACAAACATATTTAGTTTGTAAAATAATTCTAGAAAAATGTATATATATATATTCTAGCGTAAATAAGTAGAAGAAAAGATAATAATATGGACTCTTATCGTTAATGTGGACTGCACTTAAAATTATTCATTTATAATTAATATTTCTTATAAAAGGTTTTTAATTTGTTCCTAGAGATATATAGATATCGAAGTTGTCGAATAATTACCGCCACGACTGACGCGATCTTTTTGTTGACAATTGATGTTTATCCGTCATAAGGTACATCAAAGTATTTTTTATGATTTTCAATGTCAAGTCTAACGTTCGTAAATAATGAATTTATAATAGTAAATTATGAGTCTACTCTAAATTAATTCTTAAGATACTTTTTTTCTATTTTGAAGATAAGTAAGTTTGAATATTTTCACTGGGACATAATTAAATATAAATTTTGTTAATGTTTTTATAATATATTGAACCTTCTAACAAGTGGATAATGTGGGTTAAGATGTCTAACAAAAAACATTGCAAAGCATTGTCCTCTCTAATCAAAGTTAAAAACTGTTATTTGAGACTCTAAAAGCTCTTTTTACGCTTTTATATCCAAGTCCCTTTTATATCCAAGTGTCCAATTGCGCAAGATATAATGCCGCAACATATTCTACAAAAATCCGAAGGTCTCGCGAGTTGCACACGAAAGCGTTTTATACTGGCGAATGGCACTCGAGCACGATTCGAGGAAAATAGAAAAAGAACAGGATAAAACGAAATACGCTGAAGAGGAAACAGAGAAAAACGTACGACAGGATCGGTCAAAGAGAAAATGTGACGGATGTAATGTGTCTTGATCCCCAAATATTCGAAGCTCCAATCGCTTTAAAATAAATTTTGTAAACTTAAACAAATTTTAATTCCGTTAAAAATATATTTATCGTGTTATTATTTTTATTAAACACATTTATATTTGTACAAAATCAAAGATACAGCAATAAAGTAATAAAAAAACGCGACTTTTCTTGCTCTACTGAACAAAAGGATCTTAACACATTTAATAAACTTTATGTATTTCAATTCATGCATTGTAATGCCTTTGTACAAGAATACAGTAAAGTAAAATAAATCTTTTAGGAAAGAACCTTTTTACTTTTATATAAAAAGACCCGTCACGTTAATTCTGCTTCCGGATTAAAAAACGATTGTAGACCTAAAGCTCTACATTTCGTTGTACCATTTAACAAGCCTACGAAAAGTTATTCCCTAAAAATTGTTTCGAGAGACCCTGTAATATTTTTGACCGGCCCTGGACGAGGTCGAGGGTAGTGACAGCACACAGGGGGAGTCGCGTGGGAGTAGACGGCTGGTAACGCAACGAAGCGAGGCGTGCCGTACACGCGACGGGCAGCATCAATCCATCCACATAAACGATAAACGCTAAAGCGGGCCTGGAACAGAGCGAGGGGTACAGTGGGTGTCGTAAATGCCTTCTCGCCACTGGACAGATATCCTTCGAAAGGACGCGTATATTCAGATATTCGCGAGTCAAGGACGCTTCCGACGAAACAAAGGCTAGATGAAACGTAGAGCACTATGCGATAGCTAATGTTATATAATACAAGTTATATATGTACATATATTTGGAAAATAAGATATTTTGAATATACTATGAGTAATAACAATATAAAGAAGTCGAGAAATTAATAATAAAGATATTCTCAATGTTTTGTTTTTACTTCAAATAATAAAAAGTTTTCGAATGAAATAAACTCAAAGATTGATTAATTCTTGCAAAACGATAAAAAGAAAAATGAAGGCCATGTGAGCGAAACGAGCATGTGAGGGTGTCAATATAAATGTGATTTATTTACTCATAAAAAGGGACAATAATGTACGTTTCGATTATACTAAGTTTTCATTAGTCAAAAGTAAAAGATTAAATTATCATATAAAACAAATAAATTAAAGAGAAACAAAATTATAAAGTCAACAAAAGTCTACATCTGAGGCAGACACATATAATAAAAATAAAAGAAATAGTAAAATAGATAAAACAATAAAACATTAGTTTGGTGAGTCGATGTCAAACTGGATATTCATGATTAAAAAATATAAGACAATATCATTCGTCATTCCGTTGCGAGAATGTATTGAATCAAATTATAAAATTAGTGTAGTCAAAGGCAAAGTATAAAAAAGTCCAAAAATGACCGGATAATGACAATCAAATATTGGTTCTGTAATTAACCCAAGAAAATTAAAATATACTTATGAAATGTAAAATAAATTTATTATAAAAACGTAAAGAATAAAAAATTATAATAAGAATTTAATAAATATGAAATATAATTATATTTCATTATAATAAAAATTTTTAT
Organism: Mycetomoellerius zeteki; assembly: GCF_001594055.1. Classification (NCBI taxonomy): domain Eukaryota; kingdom Metazoa; phylum Arthropoda; class Insecta; order Hymenoptera; family Formicidae; genus Mycetomoellerius; species Mycetomoellerius zeteki. The sequence goes on along the minus strand of NW_017257442.1, from coordinate 499,384 downwards.
TATAATAAAAAGTTATAGAAGCATTTATACAACCGTCATCTTAAAATTTTAAAAGTTTAAATTCTCGTCGATCTTAAATGATGTTTAGATAATCATCTTTTTATAAATCGCATGTATATGCGATTGTATTTTTAGCTTTAATATTAAATGAATCTTTCAATGCCATTCTAGGTATGGCATATTCAACTTTTTCTTTTATTTCATATGTTAAAATTTTTTTATTAATAAAAATATATTTAATAATATCATAATATCATTTTTTTCAAAAATATATTTATTTCCTTGATACCGTTATATTTTTTAATTTTGGACATTTTCATTGAAAAAAATGTTATAATATGTTTAAAATATATTTGTTATAATATTTTTATTTTTATCTAATGTGCCGCTTCTGTAACAAAACAATATAGTATAGTATTTTGAAGGGTTAAAATAATAACAATAATTGAGAATTATCATCTTGTGATGAAATTTTCTTGGATAAAATTGACCTCGAAATGTAGTTTTAGAAGCATCTACGATACGTTTCATTGAAACTTACTCCATTATAGTAATAGGCATTTATGATGGCATTTATGATGCTTACTGTACGGGGAGAGAAAGAAACAAGAGAAGAGAGAGAGAGAGAGAGGGAGAGAGAGAAACGATGGAAACACAGGACGCGTTCTCCCTCATGTGATACGAGCGCGATGTGTGCGGACGAAACGGGTCGTTGCGCTAAGCCGGGCTTTGATCGTCACCTGTCATCATACCAACGCGCCCCGGAGGAACTGCAACGACCCGGTCCCGATGTTCCCGGCCGTCTCCGGCTCGACATAAACGCGAGAATTACATCCGCGAGTTATCACGGGCTCTCTCGCCCCGAGTCGGGTCACGAATTATGAACACTTCTCGAGTCGTGCGTGAAGCGGAAATACGTTTCTGACCTCTTCTCCGTCGGAGAGTGATTCTTGCAAATGGGCAACTGTAAAATGTCAAAGCTGCGTTGTCACGTTTAATCCTTTTCTATCTTTCAACATAATTAACGATACGATAGAATACTTTATCATGGTATTTAATCATATTTATATTTATTTCCTTTTTGTCTCGAAAATCGTAAATTATTTGTTATTAGAATTATTATACATATAAACAAACATGTCTCTTACGATAGATATTACTTTAAATAGTAACTTTTACGTGATAAAAATTACGAAAAATAAATGTATGATATAATATTATACACATGTACAATGTACTTTTCCATATTTTGTTTAAAATACAAATTAAAAGTAAAAAAAAAACATGAGAGAATAGTTTATCTTTCTCTAGAAAACAAAAGATATTCAAAGTGCATTAAAATCGGAAGTGAACACTTTTATAAGTTTCCTTGTAAATTCATTGCGATTATATGCCATTGTGATCATATTTTTATCTCTTTTTTTTTTAATAGGACATAAGTCCATATAATTTTTGTATTTTCATTACGAAACATACTGGAAATGATTTATTTACAAATATTTTTGGATGCATTCCGAGTTACGCATGAAGCGCATGATGTATCGTTTTATTCTTCTTTATTAATTGATAAACAACATGAACAAATGATGCATCATGCGCTTCATGCGTAACTCGGAACGCATCCAATATCATACAGTTCTCTTTTGCTTTTTCGCGTTTGCGTTGCAGTTTGTATTTCTGTTAATTTTAGTTAATGTTTGTATTATATTTTAACTTACGTTATATTTTGCTATCATTCTTTTCTAATAGTCATCTGTTGTTTTTATTTTTATTTCTACTTTTATTCTTTTCTGTTAATTTTTTATTATCTTTATTTTATGACTTTAGTTCTTAATATTCTATATATTCTTGTTTGTTAATTATGTATTGTTTTCAGCGTTTAAGAGGATGTAATTCCAGAATGCTTAATAAATAACCGATATCTATTAATTTCTCTTTCTCTCTTTCTCTCTCTTTCTACATATTTTTGCTTTTATTTACATAATTTTTATATTTTTATATTCTGTTAAGGATACACGAAAATTATTCTGACAAATCGAAAAAATAATTAAACGTTACACCTTATAAACGAGGTACAAACCTTATCTTTATGCATATGTATTTTACATTCGACATAGATTGATCTGATTTTACGGAATTTTGATTTACGAAATTGGTCGAGGGAAGGTGTTAACAGTGAGCGATATTACATACGCATCGTATACGGTTTGTAACGTATGCAGATACACGTGTGACGACATGCATACGATTTTCCGAATGATATAAGCAAGATGCAAATGGAAACAGATCCTATCCATTCAGCCAATAGTCTGTGTATATATAGAATGATTTTCTTCATCTTCATTCCACATGTACGGACTATTGACTGAAAATTCACATTATTGAAATTTTTCTTAAATATAACAAATGATTTAAAAAATGATTGTACTATAATATTATTAGATACATCATGTAAATATAATATTATTAGATACATCATGTAAAAACAATTTCATATATTAATTTCATTTATTATCTTATTATCGATAAAAATTATATAGATACATTTAAGATTAAAAAATGTGTTGTTGGAAATACATTATTTTAAACTAATTCTCGAATCTTCTTTATAGTAAAAGAAATAAAACATAATAGCTTTCAATGATATTTGATTTTACGTTGATATTAATAAGCTTAACGATAAATTAAAAATAAAAAGATATCAATATTTTCAAAAAATTTTGCATTTGATTAAAATAGCCATTGCTAGTCCACTTTGGGTCACCCTCTTAACATATATCCCGCGAATCAACACGAGATTCTCCTCGAAGTCTTAACACGTGTATCACACGCGTTCAACACGCGTGCGATTTGTGCGCGAATCCTCCGACAGTGACGACGTTGACGGTCGCCAACGGTGGTGGAGGTGATGGCGATGGTGGTGCGACGTCCGTGTGTATCAACCCCATTCACTCGAGGATTAGCCTTCGAGATCGCTGACTGCTGAAATGTTCACAGATCGGTTTACCGTTTAGCAGGATAGAGAGTGTGAGCCCTCGTGATCCATGGCCCATGTGAGCACCGTGTATGCCCTACGCTCACGCATGCACGTAGACGCGGGCATCTACACAGTGCACGGATGTAGTACAATGTTAAAACGGAAGCTTCCCCCGTATGCCATACCTCACCACGCGTTCGTATCTCCACGTGCATACGCGTGTGCGTGTGTTTAAGCGTGCAGAGAAGGCGCCTACGCCTACGCCACCCGCTCCACTCCGCTGTGGGAACTCGCATTGTGGACCACACGTGCCGGCCAGAGTATTACGGCGACCCTGTGTGTTTATAGGTGCACGATAAGATGACGTACATGTGTATGTGTGTGCATGAGCGAGAATAGACGGTAAAAGAGAGAGGGAGAGAGAAAGAAACACAGCGGAATCACGAGATGAAAAGCGAACAGGGCGCGGTCCATTCCAGCGCATGCGATTCTAATCCCCGCCGTCGTGTCCATTCGCCGTCCGGATACGCACGTACTTTCGAGAATCGCTCACCTAAGCCGTTGACGCGCGAAAAAATTCACGGCCGGTTGCAACAGCAATCTTCTTTAAAGACTTCCTTAAAGACTCGATTGGAACTCTGTTTTTATAAATACATGTTGAGGTCTTTTGACTAGGGTAGGACGGTCTCTATTAGTGTGTCTTTAAGCCAACTTGCTTGTTACTGAATTAATTATTAAATATTGTAGCTTTAGTTTTGTCTGCTTGAAATTAATATTGGTTTTATTTTTTTTTTCATAATGTTTTTTAATAATGTTTTTAATAAAAATGAAGAAAATGTTTTTGTCTCTGTTAGTGTATCCTGCCAAGAGGTAATTGCCCTATTAATATGTCTCAAAATTGTGTGTCCATTTGACTCATTTTAACATATAGTTACTAAAACAAATAAATAGATCTAAGCCAATTATTTAAGTTAATATTACATAAATCATTATTTTAATATACTTACAATTTCAATTACATTTATAACACAAGCTCTCAACTCCAATCAGGGCACTAAGGGCCTCTTTCAGCAACTTCAGATTAAATTAATCGACGATCAACTCATAGAAGTGCCAATAGCAGTTTAATGTATCAGAACATCTCTCTCTTCCTCTTTTAAGATAAACTGTGTTTAATTGTCACGTTGGCAATCATAATGATTGAGTCAACCATCGATTAGTGTTAATCGAAGTTGATGAAAGAGGCTCTAATAGAGACAAGCTTAAAATCTTGCGGTACTTTACTGACCTTAAATAAATCCCTTTAAATTGTGATATGTATACCTTTCAAAGAATGTTTACTATACTTTAATAGTTAAAAAAATAGAATATCATCTTTTTGGTGCATATTAATAATATCACTTACAATTAATAAAAAAATACTTTTCCTCTTATTTATTTGTGCTAGTTTTCGTTATGGCTTATTTAAATATAAAGACACACTCATAGAGACAAACATTGATAGGAACTGTTACCCTACTTTATTTTCTGATTTTATTTTATTGCATTATATAGCTTTTTATGTTATATAATAGTTTTACTAATTGCAAACTTTTTCATTATCTTCTATTTTTTTTTTCACTTGGCTTTCTTCACAACTTATATCACTCGGCTTATATATCAACCGTTTGTGACCGGACATTTTTTGAAAATGAGGATTGACGCAAGTCAGGTGTAGCAAAGAATGGTAAAACATCTTTATGGTTTATTTTGATGCTGAAAATGGCTCAAAGCAGAATCGAAACGTTCACATTTTATTATGCTCTTTTTTTAAATAAACATTATTAATAAAATAGCGAACCAAAGTAATACCACGCTGACTCTTTGCAATAGTCCTATTCTTTTTATATTGTTTTTACAAAATTACAACTTCGATTTTCAATTGATCTTTGCGTAGGGCTAAGAGATCAATTTGTCTCGTTTCTATGCCAAGAGCTTTCCCTTAACGCACATTCGTTTCCGCTTCGTTCAATTTAAGCCGCTCAGCTATAAAGCTCTGTATTTGAGCAGCGATGCGTGCAGAGCGACAAAATGTTCCTCCTTGATCGGGAGATGCCGTGCAAAGTGTTTTCGCTTTTGTGCGAAAAAGGAAAGCTTTAATGGACGTGGCTGCGAAAAAAACAGATCGTTTTTCGTCTTTGATTCGCGACAGATTCGACGAAAGCCGATCAAATTAAGACTAAAACCACTCGAATGACATTTCGCATTTTACACGAACATGTAAGAAAAATATACTACGTTTGACTTAAAACCACGATTTCTTTCAAATTAAAATTTGCCTAGGGTTCATTATCTTTCACAATCTCCATCTTTTTAAACTTTAATATACTTAGATTTCAACATTTTTCGCAGAAATAATTATTCAAAATATTATAAATTCAAAACTATAATTTTCAACATTACGTATATTTTATACATAAAATCTTTGTTTTAGTTTTTTCAAAGGAAAACCATTACCTTATTAGTACTAATTTCATCAAGAATTGCATATATATGTATAATCAATTTGTAATAAAATGGTCATAAATATGTATATAAACGATGTACTATTTTTGACAGATAATATACCGCTAGTGTATTGAACATAGAAAATCATTGTTTATAGAGTAAACAAGTCTTTTCATTGGGCGCGTTTTTCCGGTAAGGGAACTCATCGTTGAAAGAACAATTACTCTTGGAAAATAATAATATTTATACCTGTTACAATGTGCACGGCCAATTTGGTCGATAAAGCAAACAACCCTGAAGCGGATTTTGCATCGCTTCTTTTTGCTACGTATACGCATGTCTGCGCACATCAAACCGCCGCTTCAATTTGTAAAAACATCTCTTTATGAATTTCAACTTGCTTACAATGCTTGCTGACAACGCTTCGTAATAGTAAGATTTTAAAAGAATCATAGGAAACGTTTCAAATGATATTAGATTACTGTTATTGGATTGTTATCACAAAGCATGTAAAAACTTTTTTACTATTTACAGAAAACAAAATTCTTTTATACAAGGTTATAGTAAGCACAAGGAATATACAATTGAAAAAACTAAAAAATAAAAATACACAAAGAACTTGATCAAAATAATTTAAGCGCCGAATAAAATGATAAAAAATTAGCATTTACTTAGGATAAATACTTTATTTTATATGCTGTGACAAAAAAAAGTTTTCATATTATTGATAATATTTTATCGTTTATTACAATATTCATTTTCTGTTTATTCCGTCTAGAAACGGAACTTTTTTAAAATTGTTAAAAAAGTCCAATCCAATTTTCCGAATTTTTTCTATTAGTTTATTTATAACATATTGATAGTTACAGTACCGAATGTTTTTGTCATGAGATGCAATATTATAAATATTTTTGAAATGTTATTATCACTAATAATACATTAATCTTGAAAGAAGAAAGATAAAATTTCATCAAAAGATATTATATGAATAAAATAAAGAAGACAAATATTTAAAAGAAGATATAATACTAATATAGTGTTTTAATTCCTCTAAAGAATCTATAGATTCTTAAATATTATATTCCTTATCCCTTATTAATTCTTAAATATTATTTTGAGTTCCCTTTCCGGAAAATGCGTCCAATGTAAATACTTGTTTACTCTACGAACAATGATTTTCTATGTTCAATATAGTGATATTGTCCGTTAAAACCGGTTTACACAGTTTATACATATTTATGACTATTTTAAAAAAAGTATCAAGAAATAAATTTAATTAAAAATATCATGTACCGTGATTAAAAAGCGAATCATGGTAGTTGACATGCTAAGAACATAAGTATATATCACTTCTTGAGGAAATTGAATTCTGATAGTTAAAACTGATGTCCCGGTAAGAGAAGAAATTCTCGTTGCGCCAGTGGCGAGATATCTCTCGACGGGGCGATGCGTGATAAAGGGGAGATATTGCGACGCCAGTGCGAACGTGGGAATCCGCGGCTGCTATCCGCTCAGCCTCATTAATGATGATGTGCTTGCCACCCAGTTGCAGCTCTCGCTTCACCATCTCGCTCTATCTGTCTTCCTCTCCTACAGCGTCCTTCGTTCTCCCGCCCCTCTCTCTTTCTCTCTCTCCCTATAGATTTGCAGCCACGCTCGAAAGATCGAGCTCTGTGGAAGCTGACGCCCGGCCAGCCACCACATCCGATCTACACCACCCTCTTTCATCCGCGATTTGCCCCCTCTTCCCTCTCGACCTCTTGTTCGCCCCTCCCCCTCTCCTCATCGGGTCACGGGATATACAGCTCTCGTACATCTCGAACGACCTACAACGCGCGTTACACCCCGAATTCAATTCCGCGCAACCTGTGCCCACTTTTTCGCTCCCACCGTTAAGTCCATCGCCGATATTATTGATAGGCGTTTTCTAGATACGGACCTTCGATCGCTGAAGGGCGAGGATGTATAAGGATATATTTCATTAGGAAAGGGTTGAAGGCACATATTCATATTATCGGCTTTTAAAAACATTAATTGCACGATTTTATTTTCTTTTCTGAATAACTTGAAAAAATTTTATAATCTTTTTGAAAGTACATACATTGGTGTACCTATTTTATAAAAAAAGTAAAAAAGTTATTTAATGTATATCTAAAAAGTACAAATACAAATACAAATTGTAATCATATAATATTCCTTCGAATAGCTTCATGATTGTCTTTGACAATTATGAGAGCTCTATGATACAATCACAAAACAATCTGTCAGACGTCAAAAGTAATATAATTACGTCATAACTGGTGTTTAGCAGTGCAACATGAGCGCGGACCGAGGAAACCAAAACCTCACGCGATCATCTCATCGGAGAAGCAGCATCAGCAACAGTCGCCGATTGTCACGCAATTGTCCCCTCATTCTGCGACCCCGGTGCACAGTGATCGATTAAGACCAGCACTAGCTCCTCCGTACGTTCTCTCGCCACACAGGTGTGTAACGTTTGCATTAATCGCATTAAATTAACATATTTGTTTCATTAATCTAATCGGTATTCGCTCCAAAGTTTTCTTAACTTGTATTCGTGGCTTTTAGTGAATTTTAAATTAATATATTTTTTCTTAACAGAATAGAATAATTTGTTTCATTTTGAAAGTCAAAATCTGAGGAATAAGATTATTTAACTTAAAATTATGTAATGTTGTGAAAAATATTTGTTATAAATAATTTTTTACAATGTAGTTGAAGAAAATGTCTAAGTTCATTGAATATCGATTAGGATTGAATATCGATTCGTATGGAAAAAAAAAATAAAAATGGATATCTGTATATCAATATATGACTAGCGATAAAATCATAAGAATAATTGAATTAATATAATAAAAATAGAATAGAACAATTGTGTGATTCTTGAATCCACAATTATCGTTTGTGTTAGGTGAAGAAAGAAGCGAATTGAATACTCTGGTTTATTAACATGTGCATGTATAGAATGTCCACTATTCTTAACGGCAGATTCTAGGATCAATCTTTTATGTTTATCTTATCTCCTTAAAAATGTTCAAACATTAATATGTAGTTTTTGTTAACCAACGAATATAACAAATAGAGTTTATATTCTTTATATTGTATGAAAGAATAATACATAAATAAATAGAACTGTACTTTAATAGAAAATCCTTACAATCCAAATTATTTTTCTCAAATAAACGAAGCTCAAGTGTTTAGTTTTCAATTTGAATTTTGTCGGTGGGTCTTACATGAATTAAGGAATTTTTATTAATTTGAGGAATTTATAGAAAAGAATAGTTTGCCGATTATACTCTGCACTGATTTGAATGCTTGGAGAACTATGTGAAAAATTACTGCACAGCTTAAGATTACTGCACACTTTTGTTGATGAAAAAACTGATATCAGAATTGGTCAAAGAATTTAACCCGTAGATAGGAACATACCTCATGTAGTTACAGAAGATGATAAAATTTCATGAAGTGACATAGACTCTTCGTGAAGTAGTTAAGGGTTATTACTGTAGAAGGTTAAGGTGTGACCAAAGATTCACGCCTTATCCACGACCGATGGCGCTGGTACAGAAACCGCCGGAAGAATCACCATCCCCTGTACCGTTGATTCTACCGCACCCTCGCACGACTACGACCCTCTATCAAGCGGCCACAACCGTCTCCTTAGCGCCACAGCCTCCCCTTCTGCAGATACTAATGTCCGCCGAGGAATGTCAGGTAAGTAATTCAGCTTAATTTCGTACCCGCTTCCCTTATTTTGTTCCTGCAAATTTAATACAGGCGGGTTGCTCCACTTAGTTTCTTCCTCACGGTTTAAATGGCGGACAAATTACACACAGGAATTATTATTAATATCAGCCTCTTGGTGAAAATGGAAGCAATCCTTTTATCTTGCGAATATCAATTGTTGGCTTTATTTGCAATTATATTATTCAAAATTAAAATTGAAGTTATAATAGAAATTAAAATAACAAAATTAAATTAAAATTAAAATAACAACTCACAGATAGCACAGAATATTTATAATAAATATTCATAAATATTTATTATTATTTATTTTTTGAAAAAAACATTATATAAATATTTTATACATATTTTTTTTTTATATAATATTTATGATAAACATAGATAAATATTTTTGACTTAGATTATAATGTCTTATTAAATATTTTCATAGCATTTACTGCAATATATACGATAAATATTTCATAATATTTATAATAAGTTTCTATGATCTGTGCAATCTAAAACTATAAAAATATTTACAAAATATTAAAACGTTAAAATATATATATATATATATTATATTAAAATATTAAAAATAGATCTTATAAATATTGTAGAAATATTCTATAAATATTATGCGCTGTCTGGGAAGATCAAGCGAGTGATAATTTGTTAAGAATAGTAAACGATCTATTTATCTTAATATATAATTATAAAAAAATAATTCTTGTGAATCCAAGAAACAGGGCTTTGATAAAATGTTGCCATTGGACTCTGGTAGAGATTAATTTGGCTTTTTTTTATGGAAGTTTTAGGAATCACAGAATTATTTTTCAAAGTGGACAGACGATTAGTTTATTGTGCAATTTAGAATTATACAATTCTTTAAATATCGTATTGATTAAATTTTTATTTCCGAAAAGATGTAATAGCCTCTCCTTTAATATTTGTTTTGCAAAGATGGATTCACCGATTATGTATCTACCTGCCGTACAATTTGCCATTTGTTACAAGGGTAGTTCGAAAAATTCTCGGCCTGACATAGGAATGACGGCACAAATATTAAACTGCTATAATTTTAGACAAGTTTGAAAGACTAAATTAACTTGTTTAAAATTATAGCAGTTTGATATTTGTAGCGTCATTACCGTGTCAGGCCGAGAACTTTTCGAACTATCCTCGTACATATCACTTTGCACTCTTTTTTTTATGAGAATCGTGTTTTACAAATTATTGCCTCGTTTTGTCGTAAGGAACTGGTTTGGAACGCGCGATTACAACCCACGGCAGAGTATCCGATGGAGCAAATAGAAACGGAAACGAGTCGGAGTCCGACGGGCACTGTACAGAGCTTTAGTCCGACTTGGGAGATGCTGCAGGTATATCTTCCAATATTTTCATTCGTATCTTCTTTTTTCTTTAATCGTTTACACATGTCGCGTTACGTAAACATTAACGCAGGAGACGACGGCTCGATTGCTGTTCATGGCTGTCAGATGGGTGCGTTGTCTGCCTCCCTTTCAAACGATATCGAAGGACGATCAATTGTTGCTGCTAGAACGATCCTGGACGCAGCTGTTCTTGCTGCACTTGGCGCAATGGTCCGTCTCCTGGGATATCACCGCACTCCTCGAAGACGAGCAAGTGCGTAGCAGACTGCCCACGGATGACAACCCAACGAATCAGGAGCTCGTTCTTATTCAGGTTTATCGGCTTTACTTTTCTGCTCGTAGCAAGCAACACCATAATAAATGTCAAAATTGAATAAAGTTTTTCTATCGGCAGAAAGAAAAAATATTATTATTATTATTCGTTGCTTCCAATTTTTTTGTTCTAATTTTTTTATTTGTCCAGTTTGCATTAAAGTCCGCTGTTCCTAGTAACGACAATAACAAAGATTATATATATATATATATATA
>NW_017257442.1:457134-488174 GCF_001594055.1 Mycetomoellerius zeteki | reverse complement strand
CTCAGATGTAAAATATGAATGCGTAAACACTAGTACCATTTTATTTATTTAAGAATGATTTTTTGTATCATTGTATCGTTTTTTCGATTTCGGTGAGCATTTTTCTTTAGTCTCCTCTGTAGACTCTCGCAAAGACTTCGTTTCAATGGAATATTTTCTTACATTTTAGGCTATAATATGCCGATTCAGGCAACTGTCTCCTGATTTCGGTGAATGCGGTTGTATGAAGGCAGTGGCTTTATTTACGCCAGGTAAAGAACGTTAAAAATTAACACCAGTTAATTATCATATTAGCATAATGTGGCATGTAGATTATTTTTGAACAATAAACTTAACGATTGCAAACTTTTATTATCAAAGGGGTGAACTCTATTATTTTGATATATCATCGTTATTATTTTTATATTAACCCTCAAACACTATGGGAACAATACATTGGGTATGGCCATTCGATTGCTATACCCCTACAGCACGAAATACTGTAGCAATATTGCATCAATATTTTAATAGTGCGCAATATTACAAAAATTGCAGCAATATTATTGCAATATTGAAATTTAAATATTATATTGGAAATATTGCATCAATATTGTGAAATTTTAATATAATTCACCTAAACAATTAAGGATTGAAGGAACCGAGTCGAATCTATTGAGCTGACACTTAATAAATAAAACATCCTTTTTAAATTTTAAATGTTTCGATCATTTTACTATGATCCTTTTTAATGGTGTACATAACCTAACAATTTGTATAAATGGCAGTAACAATTATTAATTTGCCATTGTACCATCTTGTTTAACGTTATCAAATAGTTCCTCGTTAAAATTACAGACATTATGTGAGCAATCTTTCAAAGTAATATTGCTGCAATATTTTGTGTTGTAGAAATAACTTTCATAAAAATAAACATATTGTAAAAAAATTTTTTTAACCAAAATACATTATTTTCCTTTTAAACAAAAGAAAAATAATGCAAATGTATGTATCTTTATTAGTAAAAAGAAGTTATAAGTATTAGAAAAACGTTGGAAAAGCATTGGAAAAAATCGAGTATGCTATACCCAACAAGGCGTTTAAGGGTCATTATTCTCACATATTTTTTATTTTATTTATTTTAAATTATTTATCATGATATATTGCTTTTTCAAATGATTTCTTAAAATTATTAAACAATAATGATTATTGCATTATTTGTGAAAGGTCAATCATATTTATTCTTTTGTGATAATTATTTTGATCGATTTTGTCCTGCTTATCAATGGACGGATATTGCATACATTATATCTTTTTTTGTAAATCGCAGAGACCGTAGGCCTGCACGCGGTCCAGCCCATTGAGATACTGCAGGATCAGGCACAACGTATTTTAGTGGATTATACAAGGTCACGGTATCCACAGCAACCAAGTAGAATCGGCAGATTGATGATTTTAGTCGGATATCTGAGGTGCGTCTCTTCCAAGACTGTCGAACGTCTATTCTTTCACGAAACTATCGGGGAAATACCAATTTCGCGCTTACTAGTCGACATGTATCAAATGGAAAAGTATATTAACTGAAGCGCATTTTGCATATCATACATACGTGTTATCGGCGTTATACATAAATGTGTCAGGACCACAGCGAGCTCGCAGCTTTCCAAAACTCTTCCGACTCTCTCACTTGTAGAAACAGCAGAATAGAATAAGAGAAAAGTTTTCGGAATCTGTAGTGGCCTCCACGAATTCCCTTTCCACGATTTGTCCTTGCGATTATGCAGTATAGCGTTGATATTCGACGAAAGTGGAATTTATTGTTTTATCAAATCCATTATGAGATCTATACACGATTGCTATTAAAGAAATAATAGTTCCTTTGTCGGTTATTTTTATAGAAAACTAACCATAAACTGGGCTTTTTGAATTTGTTATCTAAACCATTAAAAATTGTTTTCTACTTTTAAAATAAAATTAAGATAAAATTGTACATTCTTTCTCTCTCTCTTGTGAAAATTATACATTCGTATTTAATTCCTTTGAATACTTTTATTTACAATAAACATTCTCGAATGTATTCACATTTTTAATTATTATTTTATATCGTAATTTTACATTCAAGTAAAAATATAATGCCCCCAAATATCTTCAAGAAAATGTGAAAAATGTTTAACACGTGTATTTCTGTGACAACATTGGACATTCTACTTACAAAGGACCTTGTATGTACTTCTATCAACTACTTATTGCATTTCTAGCAAGTAAACTTACCCAAATGCAACTCTCGAATTTCTCTCTTTAGCACAAATGTAGAACTATGAAAAATATATTATCTATATCTCTCTTACCATTTTGATCCACAAACGATTTTATGGATAGTTGTTATTACTCTTTCAATTTTCATTCTCTTATTAACTATAAACAGAACAGAGTTAGGTAAGTTAATGTTTTTTTAACTGAATAAAATTAAAGTTAATGGCTTTACAAAATTAATAAAGTTAAGTTAAAAGTTGAAGCAATAAATTAACTTACCGAAAATTAAGTTAATATTGAATTAACTTAGTTAAAAAAAGTTAGTTTCGAAAAAAATTATTTTTGAGATCAAAATGTCCTAATTTTTTTAACAATGAGATTAAATAACAACTACAATATAGATTATTAAGTAAATTAAATTTTTAATTTTTTTATTCACATATGATATAACATAATTTTTTAGGTTTTTACTTTTTAATAAGCTTTAAGCCTTATAAAAAATGGACCAATTACAATTAAATATTCTCCTTGCATTCGACTGTAATTGGTCAATTTCTTATGACTTGAGGCTTAAAACACCTATTGTAGATCCGGACTAAAACTTATGACATAAGGCACGAGCCAATCAGAGGGCTGTATTAGCACATTTTAAGAAATTACTTAAGATGGTTTTAAAACATGAACGGATTATGAATATACGCCCACAATCTTATTATATTTTATTATTTTTCTAAGGCATTTAAAAGAGATAAAAAATTTTTTAACTTAAAAAAAGTTAAAAAGTTAACGTTTAAAAGTAACTTAGTTAAGTTAAAATTTAATGCATTTAAAATTAACTAAGTTAAGTTAAAAGTTATTAATTTTTTAATTTTTTTTAACTTTTAACGTTTTAACTAGTTACTACTCAACACTGAAATAGAATGATGTGTGCTTTTTCAGTCAGGGGCGAATTGGGACCAAAAATGTTACTGGACAAGTTAGGGGTCTCATATTTTGAGCCCCCCCCTCTCCAAAGAAATATTCTTCGGACAAGTATACTGATTCCAAGTAGGGATGTGCGGAGAAGTATAGACTATCGATATTTCGTATCAATATGAATCGAAATATCGATACGGGAATATATTTTATTGCCGTATAGATTAGAAATGATTCGATATTCGGGAATATCGTTACTTTTTTTGCATGTTTTATTATATAGATACGTGTGGAGAGCACGAACGATTTTAAAGAAAAATTGAAAAAAAATCATTGGGTAAATTCACTAATTTATCAATAAAATTATAAATATTTTAGTAAATTATACATACATAAATGGGAATAGGAGAAAGATTGATGAGAATAAAAAATTATGCATTTATACAATACATTTTATACAATACATATATTCGTCATTTTATACATATAAGTCTATCAACTAACAAAGATAATGTGAAACATAAAATTTCTTTTAATATTATTCATAATGACGTTGATCGCGATGTCGTAAACTGTCCCCGAATTGACATCCTTGTTACGTTTATGCGGTTGAATTTTGGAAATACAACCTTTGTATCGAATTAATTGATATCTACGTTCCAGATCCGATATGCTACGATACGGAAACTAAAAATTTCGATGCAAATATCGAATATCAAAAGGGGTAATACGATATTTCAAAATATTGATATATCGGAACATCCCTAATTCCAAGTGAAACGAACAAGCAAAAAAAAAAGAAATTGTCTGTATTTCGTCTCTGTTCCAGCATATTTATTGCACACCCACTAAAAAGCAATCTATATTTATTCATTAAAATATTTATTTATTCATTTTTATATTTATTTGTATATTTATTTTTTCATTTAATTGTTTTATTTAAATAATAATAAACAACAATTTATTTAAAGGATTACTCAAACATAACAGCGTATCTTCAACAATTGAAATTAAAAAGTATGTACAAAATAAATCAGGGCTTAGAAAGGTTCCTTTCAGGAAAATTATCTACATGTGACGCACTCCAAGAAAAGCATTTTCAATTTTTTTCTTGGAATCTTCCCTTGGGATCTCACCGGACATTTGCCCGATTGTCCGGTGGACCAGTCCTTCTCTGTTTTCAGCAAGTAGACAATACAGTATAATATAGTGAATCGTTATATCCTTGTTGTTTGCCAATGTCAAACAAAGATAAAATGATCACTATGTTACACTATGTTGCTTGCTGGACAGCAATATTTAGCAAACAGATTCTAAATACAAGATATGAGTTTTTTTTAGGAAAAATGCAAGATAATCCTTCGTAAATAAAATTTTCATATCCGAAAAGAAAAGATAGAAAAAATTGTTAAAGTTTGAACATAATTAATCTTAAATTTTTACTTCCTTAAATTATAATTTTTTACTATTATAAAAAATAAATTTTATATAATATTAATAAAAAAAAAGTTTACGTCAATAATATACGCAATCAGCAATCTAAAAATTTATATAAACTAAAAATTTATATCTAATAACTTATATCACAAAGTACATTAATTTTTTCAACCACATTGTTGATTTATTGCTTAAAAAAATTTAAAACGATTTATTTTATGAATTAAATGTCATATTTAAAATCAGAATAATTTATATAGATAAGATATATCTCTATACTGTATTTTTCTCAATTTTCTTTCTAATTTGTTTAAATAGTTAGATGTTATTATTTTAATAATATAAATTATCTATATGGCTCAATCAGAATAAATCAGTAGTAAAAAGAATGGGCTATGAGCCAGTTGGCTCATAGCCCATTCTTTTTACTACTGTTATTATTTTGTTATAGTTGATAAGAAGGTGAAAATTGAAAGAATAGTAATTGTCCTTAAAACCACTTATGGGTCAAAATAGAAAGACATGTGTAAAATGTTTCTTAGTTCTACATTTAAGCCAAATTTGAAAAAAAGTTGTACTTGGATAAATTTACTTGTAAGTAAAGCAAAAGTTTATATTGCTACTTATATCGAATATTGAACAGTTGTTTTTCTTGCATGACCCCAAATCCAAATAAAAAAGAATGGTGAAATAAAGTTTGCATATGGAAGCATTTACTTCAATTCATATATCTTGATGATTACGAAATGTAGAAAGAAGTAATAGAATTATATATGCTTTTTTTTATTGCATATATTCGAATTTTACTGGATCAATGTTGATTGCAGAAGTTTTAATGAAAACGTTTACTGTTGTATTGTTCAAGCATTTAATCGTAATCCTACGTTTATATATGTGAAATAGTGTAATAATCTATTATTATAAATTCATATTAGTGAAGATAATTATTATTTTCTAACCATACATTTTTAGAATTTCATAGACTAGACAGAGTACAGTCACGTAAAGTGATTATAAAACCATTTCGAAAATTATGCTCGGGGAAATAATCAAGAATCTGTAATGTATATCCCTCTCTGTGATCCTCCTTGAGTAAAAAATTATTGTACCAATTCAATTTGTTAAATAATAATGGTGCGTGAAATAAATATCATATACATATGTATTGCATCAGCATACATAAAGCTAACAATAAGTTATATGTATGATAAAAATCACGTAGACAATGGAAGTATCGCAATATAATTATAATAAAATTATAATAAAAAATATGGTATAATAATGTAAAAAGTGTGGTATAATAATGGTGCTCTAATTTTTTATATCATTGCTTTGGCGAAAAGGTAACGTTTATTTATGAAATTTGAGTGCAGTGCAGAACTATTATTATGAATAACAGTATTAAACAAAATCGGATGAAAAAGATGTATTATAGAAGAAAGTTGTACTCCATAATATTATTGTTATATTCTCAAGTTCTTTTGTTGATAGAATTGTTAAATATGTTGCAATTACATAAAAAATATAACATATACTACAGGATAAGTTTATTTATTATAATTCTGTATTATAATAAATGTCTTATACAAATATACTGTAATACTTTATTCTAATATATTGTATTAAATTTTGTCGATATTTAAACAAAATTTTTTTTATTGTAATCTTAGATAAGATATACCATCTAATGCGATATAATATATACACACACTATTATAATTATATCTAATATATTATAGATAATCATATGTTTCTATCACTGCAGATATAAAATTATTTATTTATCTTGTATTTTTATAATGCATTTTAAAGTAAAGTATTTTATTGAATTGTTATTATAAATTGGTATTTCATTTTTTATATTAAAATTTTATTTTTACTTTCTAATATAAATAGTTGCTTTTCTTACTTTATTATTAGATATCTTACGATGGTAACTCGTAATACAAAAATTTATCTGCATTACATGCATGCAAAAAGATGATAGTTTGAAAATGATAATTTAATAGACGCGCACCTTGAAGCGCGTCTATTAAATTATCAAAACGAACCTTGAGCATTTCAGTAAGCATTTATTACGTGGCTCGGCAAATGAACTGGTACTTGTACCAAAAACGTAGAATATGTCCAGATTATTGAGAAGATTTAAACTTCGAATCGCGATCATTTTGACGAACAGTTCATGCCGAGCCGCGTAATAAATGTTTACTGAAATGAAGTTATGAAGTTGATTATATAATAATAGTATTATTAATTTTTCTTATTTAATACATAAGTACAGATTAAGTAAATGATCATTGATGACAAAAAGTTTTCGAATATGTTAAGACCTCGTGTCATTATTTGTCAGAGAAAAGGATTATCACTCCTTATCATGGTCGTATCGTGGTCATCATCGCAATTAGTGATCGGCGAATTATGTATTAGTTGCTGCTTATAATATGACTTTAATTACATTAGGAAAACATTTTAACAACTTTTACCTGTCAAATAATTGCATTTTATTAATAATTTTAACGAATAATACTTTTAAGGCTTTCAGGATGTTTTCTTCAACAGTGCCTAAAGGATTTACAGATTATTGCCGTGTTGTGATCCATTACTAATGCCATCACTTCGTGGTGCCAAATTGGCATCAAACTCGATCAGATTTTGACTACAAAATCATAGCTATCTGTGTCCGTATTTGGCTATGAATTTTTCGACAAAGACTGCTGACAGGCTATGCCAGCAGATTGGTGGCGGAAATCGAGCAGAGTTTATTTGAATCAGGTTCTGCTCTCAATCTGCTCTCAATTTATCATCAGGTTATGCAGGACTTTGTTCGGTTTCTGCTACCAATTTACTGGCAAAACATGTCTAGCAGGCTTTGTCATATTTCTGACAACAATTTGCTGACAATTTCAGATAATACAAATTCTGTACAAATTACAATTTATTGCCTTTCTGCAATCAAAAATTAGTAGCAGGTTCTGCTCAAAATCTGTTTCCGCATGTTTTGTTATCAGAGTTTTCAAAACAAAAATTTGTGTAATTTTGAAGAAGAAAATACTTATTATAGCCTCACCTACATGTATTCATGTCTATCTCTAAAACTACATTAAAAAATTCTACATTTTAATTTTATTATTAAGTGTAAAATTGTTTTATACGTTGAACAATAAAAGGAGGGGGCAGAATCAACAAAATGCTTGAACGATTTATTTTGATGAACTTTATTTATTTATCTGTTTTTCGTAAAGTCAATTTTAATATAGAAATGTAAGATATGACTATTTTACTAAATATTTTTAATGATAAAATGTTTAAAGAAAAAATTCTGTTTAAAGAAAAATTCTGTTTAAAGAAAAAGTTATGTTCGGAAATTCTACGTTTTGCTCCACTGTGCAACTCCTCATTTATTATATTCTTAAAAGAAAGTGAATTATAAGATATTTACATCTCATATTATATTTGTCTAACTTTTGATAAATATTAAAATACGAATACCAATTTTGTAGAATGTAGATCACGTGAATGTACAATATGGACAGCTGCTATTATATGTCTAAATTCCGTGAAATCAATATGAATCATTCGAATAAATTCAACTTTAAGAGATTAATCATTATGGAATTATTTCGTGTATAATTACCGGTTATTCATATATTATAGCACATATATGAGAGCATATTATAGCATCGTTTCAAAATTGGCTTGATTAATGCTCTCGCATGTAAATAATGTGAATAATGTGAAATCAGAATATTAATCATATTTTTTGGTCTTATTCAATTTTGCGTAATGAGAGAATTAACTTACAATTAGTTATATTAAATTTGTTTCAAGGAGCGAAATTATAGAATTCTTTATCAATTGAATACTTTATCAGTAATATTAATATGAAGAAAGAGATTAAATTTGTTTCAAGGAGCGAAATTATAGAATTCTTTATCAATTGAATACTTTATCAGTAATATTAATATGAAGAAAGAGATTTTAGATTATCTTGAGGTTTGTTAATAACATTTACAAGAAATTAAATATTAGTTCATGCCTTTATTGATAATAAGCTTTTGTTGAGCTTTCGCCTAGGTCCTGCTGGTTGTCAACATCTTGGAGACATTTTGGGAGTTCCAGTATTCACAGTGCTATATATACAAAAATAAAAACACTTTTATTATACAATTCGAAATCAAGTTTTGAATTAAATCTACTCAGATTTGATCGATACAGCCGATTCGATAATCTCGGGTACTAATAAATCGATGAATCGCGTAAATATATCCAGCCGGTCTCGGAAATCATACACAAAATAACATAATAATAAAACAATAATAAATGGTTAATTTGATACTATAGATAATACTACATCTTCTAATTAGGCTTGAGAGATTTCCTAACAAATATTTTTATATATAAAAATATTATATAAAAGACTAACAAAAATATAACGCTATGATAAAATTTGGAAACAAATTGTGAAAACATATTTCTTTAGCAAAATAAACATTTATGTGTTAAATTAACTGTAGAACGATACATTGGATATTGCACGCAAGACTTTTTTTTTTTCAAAGATTGATATTTCTATAACTTTAACTTTAACGATTGACTAATCTATTTGGCAAATTTAAACATGCTAGTACATTCTTTTCCTTTGACAAAGAACAAGAGATACCCGATAAAAAATTTTTCATGTAAAAAACATACGGAAAAATGAGGGAATCGTGTGCACTTAAAAGGAATTTATTGCTGTGAGGTAGTTCTTGAAGTTGAAATCGAAGTAAGGGAATACAAACCATACACATTCCTCTATCAATATGCATTCTCATATTGAACAATTTTTCATTTGATAATATTGTATTTGACAAAAAATAAAAAAAGTAAAAGCGAAAAAATTTCTCGCGTGACGGGTAATTAAACGCATAGGTTGAGTAATTGTGCGCAAAGCAAAAATCGTAGGAAACTAATGAATAAGATTCATTCCAGTTCATGTTTTATGGAATGTTGATAAGGAAATGAGAAAATATATTTATTAAGACAATGTTAATAAAAATCTAATATAAATTTTATAATAGAAAAATAACACAAAAATTGGGAAAATTAATTATTTAAACAAAAATTGCATATGAAATTCTCAGCGTCACTATCAGCTTCACTGCATTTTTCATGGACCTATATATTCAAAACATAGGCGGAATTAAAATCACTCAGTCGACACAAACTAAAGTAACAAAATGTCAATGTTACAATTTTGCACTCTACAATATCACTGCTATGTAACACTATCATGTGTTATATTACATTTATATTGTGGAATATGAAATTATAACATGGATGTCATGTTACTTTTAATTTGTCGACTGGGCAGAGTTCCATATCTTCCGAATTTATTGCAAATGGCGCATTTTTCATTGGGAGGAAATTTCGAATTGTCCGTGCGTACAATTTTCAGCCGCAAATTGATTTGATAAGAAAAACGCTCAAAGCCTTTTTAACTTAATTCAACGAATAATAGCTCAAAAGAGATAATACTTTAGTATAAGATATATGTATGATTAAATAAGCAAAATAAGAATACGGATTTACAGTCTTATTTTTTGAATGTCCAAATTACTATTAAAATATGTAATTTCATTTTTTCTTGTATTTGCCGTTAACTACATTTTTAAATTATATAACTTATGGTTATATCTGCAAAGAATTACCTCTAGCCTAGAAATTTCGTCGCAGTAGCATAAATTTCCATTTATCAGAAAAGTGCTAAATCAAAATATGCACAATTATTCTACTTACCCATATATATAAATATAATATATAAATACATATATAAATATAAAAATATATATAAACATATACATTACATACGAAATATATGTCCATATATCTTTCTTTTTTTGTAAAATTACTGTTTAGTACAAGAAAAATAATATTTAATTATAATAAAAAAAAACATTAAAAAAATTAAAAAATCATTTTTACGTAGTTTCTTTTACAAAAAGTTAAGTCTAAAATAATGAAAAACAGTTATTTACATATAATTATATATAATGATTTATCCCTTTAATTATTTTTTATGTTTTCCCATTATTATCATTATATTTTTTGTATTAAATAGTACATTGACATTTATTGTTTATTAAATAGTAATTTCATAAAAGAAAGAAGGATATATGTAGATATATAACTATATTTCGTATACGATGTTTATATGTATTAACTATTTATATCTTCTTATATGAAAAATTTATATATTATATATACACGAGTACATATTTATGTTCTTACATAAAATATATTTTCCGGGTAAAATCAACAAATAATTTTTAAATAATTTTTAAATGATTGAAAATTCAAAGTTGGTATGCGATCCATACCATCTCATAAAGTAAAAAAGTTACACAAACAACACCCATCACAGTGTGTCGTTAGCGTAATTTTTTTATTTTATGAAATTATAAGTTACTATAAAGTCTGCAATTTTGTTTATAAAATATTTTTTAAGTAACATAGATGTACGTAAATAAATTACATATTAATTTTTAATAAAAATTTAATACTATAATACTCATTATTTTAAAACGGTACACTGAAAGAAAAGATTAGCTGAATATGGCATAGCATTTTTATTGGCTACAGTAGCCAATTAAAAATATGCTACACCGTATTATTTATTACAGCATCTAAATTACTACAGCAGCCAATCTTTTTTTTCAGTGTATAGATTATCTTTGTCAAACACCACTTTACCTTGATAAATAATTATTGTGACAATGTAATTTATAATTCAAAAAAGCGATCGTTCACATGCCGTAAGAAAGACATGCAGTTTTTTAAATTTATATAACAAATTAACAAAGAAACGAAATGTTTTAATTTTTAATAAAAAGAACGTTCTATACCCATAATTGGCAGGATGAATGAGTCTAAGAAAGTTGCAACTTTTGTATATATGCCTGGGAAACTTGGCACAGCGCATCCCAAGCCCCATGAAACTACCCCAACAACGATTATCCTATTATTATATTGAATCATCAGTGGTCCACCACTGTCACCCTGAAAATCATTTCAAATCGTAAGAAATGTACTAATAAAATATACTAATATTTATGCAGCACACACACATACACACACAAATTATTAAAGATTTTCTTTTCTTTTTTTAAATGTTACAATTAGTTTTAAAAATTAATCATTAATTAAATTAATAATTTATAACGAATTTGTTTCCTAATATATATTATATATTAACATCATTAAATAAAAAAATAATGTAAATGTTCACAATAGAGATTCGGAAATTGACAGAATTACATTCACCATACACACGCGCGTGCGCGCGCGCACGCACACGCACGCATATTTATGAAGTAATTCATAGTAAAAATAACACTGAAATGATATTAATAAAAAGGTAAAATTTAATTTAAAAATAATTTAAATTAAATACAAAATTATCGAGTTAATCAATTACAGTGCACAGTGTAGGTATGTGTATGCACATACATATACATATAGGTATATATATAAATCAAGAATTCTTAATTTCTTTATTAATTTCTTCATTTGTCTGTTAAACTATTTAGAGAGAGATAAAGATATGATGTGTAAACCTTTCATTAATTTTTTTATTATAATTTTTTTATTTTCTTTCTCTCACCTGACAGGAATCTTTTCCAAGTTTTCCTGCGCATACAACGCGATAATCAATGACTGAATTCTCCATTCCCTCAACTCTGCTGTAATTAGTTTTGCATTCTTTCTCCGAACATATAACAACTTCTGCTTGCAAAAGTACACTGCTTTGCTCTCCCTCTGAAAAACAAATACAGTTGGAGCAAACTTTAGCATTTTTAGAATAAAAAGATTATTGTATTTTTATTATCAGATTATAATTAGGCAAGAATCAATTCATTCCACAAATGATTAACAATAAGTAATTATTACTTACCGTATGATGTACGTCCCCATCCAGCGATGATAGCCTCCTTTCCCTCTAATATCTTATTTTTCATATCGCCCAGCGGAAGACAAGCGGGAACAAATCTTGCTGAAAGTTTATAAAACCTATTAATCTATTATATTACGACAGAGAAAAGAATTTGTGTCCTAAAATATGTAATATTTAATTCTAAAGATTTTTGTAACATAAATCGACACACGCGTAATAATTTTTAAAATTTTATCGACTTTATAAATTTAATATCTATTTTAATGTACTTTGTATGTTTATAGAAAAGATATGATTAACGATAAGCTCTGCAAGTTTGTGTATCTGGATGTAATCATACATTCTAATTTAAGAGTGAAAGAAGAAGGATAATAATTAAACACGCGACTTTTACTTCTATATTTACTCTTCACGAGAAACGATAATATCCATCATATAAGATTCATATAGGATTTGAATGACTAGTTTGTAGGAGATCAGGTCAAAAGTTAATAACCAATCCTCTAAGAGTGGAGCCTTGTTAAATCACTAAAAACAAAGTAATTTTATAGAATTTTTTTTGAAGAAACAATGTAGCGAATTCTTTTAAAGATTTTCAGTGTTTTATTACACATTTCTAAGTAAAGAAAAAACTTTTTGTTAAAAAACAATTGATTTAATTTATAGAGCCCATAACAAATATTGACACAGCTCCTTGCCGGAGTTGTGAATGCAAGAATTATAATGCATTACGTACTCTGAGGCAATAATACATAATAATTACTTATTTTTTATGACATTACTTTTTTAATAAAAATCAAGAAAATAAGAAAAAGATTGAAAATTAACAAAAAGGAAGCACTTTAAAAAATATTACAACTTTACCAAAGAATTTTATTTTATTTATGCAATAAAAAAATAGTTTAAATTAATTATTTTATTAATTTTATAGATTCAGCGATGAATGTATTTGATAAACTTCATGTATTGCATCGGTACAATTTGATTGATCAACAATTTCTGAGTAATCTCTTCTACTAATTTAAAAAAAATGGTTTTAAGAAAAACGCATTTAAAGTTTTTGATATCGAAAAATAAAAATTATATTATCATAAGGCCTGTTTCTTATTCTTGCACTAGACTGCACTAAAATTTTCTTTTTTGCTTCCGCCAAATACCAAACATATATCTATTTCGCTTTAAGTTCCAAAAGTGTATACTAGTTCAGAAAACAGATCTATATATAGACACATTCAAATAAAGAACCTCATATACTTGCGTGCAAAAAATTGACTGAGATTCTTTAAAACTTTGTATTTCGTTCTGTAACTTTAGAAATATATTTTTTACATGTTTATACTGTTGATTAAAGCAAAAAAATTTTAGGATTTTTTGAACCGGTTACACGAGACTCCCTTTTCAAAAATCTTGTGTGGTAAAATTTAACTTATTTTTTATCTTTTATCTCATACCAAACGAAATTTTTTTATTTAATAAATTTTATATCACGCGATTTTGCTTAATATATAAGGAGAATATTGCTTCTTATTCCTTCAAAAGACAAATATAATTTTGAAAACAAAATAGAATAAATATAAAAACTTACATGGTACGCTGAAAAGTGTTTTTAAAATAGCTATATCGTTCTCTTGGGTGTCGCTATCGTATTCGGGATGGATCTTTATACTTGTTATCAAAACGTTGTATGGATCTGTACCGTCGTTATCGTCGTATAAATTTAAGCCACCAATGTGCGCGAGGCGCAACCCAGTACCATAACAACAATGAGCGGCGGTGAGAATATGTTTGTTGGAAATCAAAGTGCCACCGCATATCGGCTGCAGCATATAATTTGCAAGACTGACCATCCAAGGATATTGACCTGCAAAATTAGTCTACTATATTAATAGCTGTAACAATAATCACATGTTGGAACAAATACTAATAAACTACATTTATAATCTTTTTTATAATTGAAAAAAAATAAGTACTATATTTTAATTATTAAATATTGAATTTTATAATTCTATCATAATCTATTAAAAACGAAATGTATAATAAGTTATTTATATTTCTCGAGATTAATTTACTGAAAAAAGTTTTTATTCTCAATTATTTGTATTACAAAACAACGCTGCAACATTATTGCAAGAAAAAATATAACATTGATAAAAAAATACTCCTGCAAAGTATTTTAAAAATAAAAAAAGAATTTTAAAGTTTCTATGATAAATTGAGACAAATTTCTTTGGAAAAAATTTTGAATTTTGTAATAGTTATTTTGTAACAGTTATTTGATAAGCAATTGAAAAATGTGTTGTGACTTTAAATCAAGTGATGGGCGAAATCGAGCAAGATCGATTGTGAATGGAAATTGTGAAAATGATCAGTTATTAAATAATAGGTCAAATAAATGATCGATTTTGTACAATTGGATATTTCAATAAAAAAAATAAGCGATATTCTGCAAAACATCGGAGAAAAAATCGATTATCGGATCATAATCAATAATACTCGCAAAAATTCACAAAAGCGTGATGACACTTCTACTGGCTCAAACAAATACTACAAGCAAGTTAGGTCATGGCACATAGAAAAACTTAAGATGTTATACGTGGTCTACAATGGGCAGTAGTAGTAGTAGTGGATTAAAGAGTAGGCATAGAAATCAACCAATCATAGTCGAATGTGAGGAGGATAATCAACTATGATTGGTTAATTTCTATGCCTACTCCTTAATCCACTATTGTTACTGCTCATTGTAGATCACGTATAAAACGATGCTAAAATGAGATTTTGCTGTGTAAAACTCAAGCTAAGTCTCCAGTCGTATAAAATTAATCATTTACAGTTGAATGTGGAAAGAATAATTTGACTATACGATCGGTCAATTTCTTATGATTTAAGGCTTATGTTTTACATTTTAAAAGTCTCATTGTAGACGTCGCTTTAGACTTAACCAGTAAGGCCAGTAAGCGAATCGACCAATCACAATAAATAAAATCATATAATTGGTCGATTAGGAGCATTATAGAGTATATCTAGTATTATCTAGTATAGATAGACCGAGCATGCTGCGCAAAACAGCCGGCAGTATACTATGCGTGCTTTCCAATAAGCGACACAGTGCGACACAGTGATCATGTCATCTTTGTTTAACATTGGTAAATAACAAGAATGTGACAATAACAATGTGTAATCTATTGTGTCACACTGTGTCATTTGTGTCGCTTGTTGGAAGGTACACTATGTCGTCTATGGCCCGCATTCAGAGAACGCGCTTTTATCTCTGAAATATATATGCGTGATGTAAAGTATAATAGGTATTAACACGCTAGCATCGTTATAAGTTGTAAGCGCGTTCTGAATACGGGTCTATGTCTATGGTGAAACCGACCCTTAGGACTATGGCAGAGAACGCGATGTAACGAGACGCAACGAGACGTAGTCGTGATGTGGGATAAGACAGAGAAAAATATAGAAGTCGCAGTCACGACTGTGACTTCTACGTTTTTCTCTGTCTGAATCGAATCTAAAAATTGAATGTTCGATTCAGCTGGGATTTCAGTCTGAAATAATTGGACAACTCATTAATCGAGATGAAATATAGGGAAAAAATTCGATTGTCTCTACAAAGTCCATCAGACTTTGATTAATCGAAGCAACATTGCCCATCACTATTTGAATGCTTTTCCATAATGCAAAAATTATTCATACCTGCTTTAGCTTTCTCGCCACCAACGATTTTGCTTACCGGCACATTACCGATTCCGCACTGAGGTACAGACTCAGAATTGGATGCAAAATTCGTGCTTTGACGAAACTCTCGATTGCTTTTCAATCCGATGGTACTACCTATAATAATAATAATAATAATAATAGTAATAATAATCTTTATTGGTTGGCCTATTGGTCTAAAGCCAAGGGACTTTTGATTTACATTAGATTCTTTGATTCTTCACACATTCTCATATTCTCCCCAATTTTTCTCATACAATTCACCGCTCCCTTCTTTCCTTCCTCCCCTAAATTTCTTTATTCGTGTGTATAGAAATATGCGTATCCGCATGTTTCGAAGTACGCTGTATGCTTCTTAACATTCGCGTCATAAATCAATACGTAATCCGACCGTAAACAAAGCTGGGTCATTAGATCAGCGGTTTTACGCTGACAATATTTCATGTGAATTAAAATAAACATATAGATGTAGTTGCAATTCTAGGATACTGTATAAATCGCTTGTTTATTACTTGTATTTGAACCGCAATATTCGCGCGCTCTCAAATACTCTCTTTCATTTTCGGGATTACAGTGAGCAGAAGCGTTTTAATATTTTTTTGTGTTAATAATACATGCGAATGCCGCATGGCAAATTATGGAGTTACAACAGTAATTATGCAGTTCTCATTGGACCTGTATTGTAGCGGCTGTTAATAATAATATAATGAAATTTAAGCTGTACTTTTAAGTTAAACAACTTAAATTTAATTTGATAACATACCATTAAATTTAATATATCTGAAACTGAAAAATATATTTGTGTATTGGACATGAAATGTAATGTACGTTTCACAAAATTTTATGAAATCTAATGTATTTTTCATAAAGTTTTATGTGAATTTGCATGAAATTTAATGTACAAGTCATTACATTTAAGAAGAGACTACTGTAACTTAGATTTCAGTTAAATCGTTCCTTACTTTTCAATTAAATCTTGATCACAAACTTCTATTATATGTTATTTAAATTCATTATGTAATTTCTAATAATGTACTATTGAATAAATAAACTATTATATATTTGTGACCAAGATATTCGGTCCACAGACTATCGCTTTTTAACTTCCTTTTTCTTTATATGTTTTACAATTAACTTTTTGTAACATTTTCCGATCATCTTTTTCTCAAACATATCCAAATAAGCAAAAAATAATTATTACAATGTTATTACAACTATTGTCAATATCATATGATGTTTTCAAATATGTTTTTTGTATACAATGTTAAATGTGTATGTTAATATTGTATACAACATTATTATGAATAAATTTTGACACTAATTCAGAGGTTTTGATAATGTATTATGAGAAATATCATGATTCAGAAATATCATTTTACAAATGATATCGTGCTAATATTGAATCAACATATCAGAACGTACGTTAAATTGTAACATTGTAAAATGAAGATTCGATGTTGAAAAGACTATTCTAGAAACGTTCAATGTTCGTTGAAGTAATGTCTTGCGGATGTTACAATTCAAAATTCGAGAATAATATTGATTCTATATTATATAAACGTCCAAGAACATTAGATTCCTGAAATAATTTTTACACTAAAATTAAACGAAATACTTCAGAAGCGCCAAACCTTTGCAGGTTATCACCTTGTTGTAATC
Source organism: Mycetomoellerius zeteki (assembly GCF_001594055.1). Lineage (NCBI taxonomy): Eukaryota > Metazoa > Arthropoda > Insecta > Hymenoptera > Formicidae > Mycetomoellerius > Mycetomoellerius zeteki. The sequence goes on along the minus strand of NW_017257442.1, from coordinate 470,284 downwards.
CACTGTTAATATCAATGTTTCGTGAACCTTGCCATTCACTTTATCAAGGCGAAGAGCGCACCGATACGCGTGGAATACTCGTGAAAGCCTCAAAAGTATTAAACGAAATACTTTTAAAAAATTACATTTTATTTATTTTAATTTATTTGTAACGATATTACTTTTATTTTTAAGCTCTTGGATCTTCTAGAAATCATTTGATTACAAAATAGATAAAGAATCTTATAATGTTGCGCCCTTATTCTACCTGTAATTTTTTATTTACAAATATATTGGTACTTGTTAGTGCATGTTTAGAGTCCTACATCTTAAAATATAACTTTATTTAAAGGAAAATAATAAGATGGTGATTGTATGAATTACAGACAAGAATTAAATAAATATTTTATAAAAATGTTTTGTGTTGTTATGTATTTCCGTAATTATAACAGCTTATTGATTTTTACAAGGAATTTGAAATTAGAAAAAAATTAATATGAGATATGTCATCAAAAATTATACGACTGCGATTGCAACAAAATACTGCATCTCATTATTTACGTGTATAATCAATTATATTGTGCAATGGATATTATATTATGCATTAAATACTTGCGCGGAAAAACATGATTTTCAATCATTAAAATACTAGTTACCATCTCGATCATATTCTTTGAAAAAATATTTGTCATAAACGCATCTTAAAATCCGATGACTTGTTCATAATGAGTTTAAAGCATTTCAATGATGATTCATTTTATATAGTTCATCTTATATATATATATATATATAATTGAATGCGTTTATAATATAGATACGCGACAACATACGCTAAATAGATACGTTTGCTGATATGATCGTGTCAAATATTTGAACATATATCAGAAGAAAGAGAGGGAGGGGCGGTTCGATGCTTTTCTCAAAATCGAACTAAAAAAGAAGAAAATATAGAATGTTAATGTATAGTAACAGAATCAATTTTTACCAATGGCCAAACTACATATTTAAAACTCTCGTTCTATTGATTTGAAGAATCTGGCTTTAATTATGTTCAAACAGTTCTACGCTAATATTGTTATAATTTCTCAGTAGTCTAACGGAAAAGTAGCTTAACAGAAAAATAATTAAAAAAATAAAATGATCTATCACGATCGAAAAGACATCAAAACAATTGTACAAAAAGAGAGCCGTAAAAAGTCAGCGCGATAATTGGAGTGCAATACAATTTTTTCAAAACTAATTACAATTTAATATATCAAATTTGCGAATACAAATATATATACCGCTCAGATAGATTATATATACCGAAAAGATATTATTTTATAATAATACCAGCATTATGATGCTAGTATTAGTATTATGTAAGTATCGCAACACGGAAAACATATACAAATTTTTAAAATATTAATACGGATTAATACTGTAAATAGTAGGTATGAAAAATGTTTATCTATAAAGGTAAACATATTTTTTTATATGTTATTATTCTGATATATTCATCTACGAAAAAGAAATTAAACGAAGAATCTGACTAGAATGGAATAATCATAGGTTTTTACACACACAAAAAGATTGTGAAAGCATACCTTCAGAAGGCGGTAATAATGCGCACAGCAAACCGACGAATACTAATATAATAGTTTTCATTATGAATCACTTGTCCAGGTATCCTAAAAATGCAAATGTATTATATTACTTTATTATTTATTAATAGATATATTTATAAATAAATTATTGGAATCTAAAGTAGAAGCCACATGAAATGTGGATTCTATTTTAGGATACAAAATATCTTGTATCATACATATTTTATTAAGGAGCATAAAAATATTGTTTTTTATTATAAACAAGAAAATATGAAAAAATAAAGAAAGCAGTGAAATTCGATTTAAAAAATTAATGGGCGGAGAGAGGCAAGAAGAAAGAATCCAAATTTATATCGATAAAAAGATACATCAGTAGTCTATTAGAACAAAAATTCGTAGCGAACAGTATTTTAATTTAAAATTCGAACAGCTGAAACTTCATTAAAAATTAACAAAATTTAAATAAAAAAATAGGGTCTTTTAAAATTTAAAAGCTCGTTACTTTCGAAAGGTCACTAAATCTTTTGATTTTCTGTGAGTTTGATAATTTTTACATGAAATTTTTATATGAAATTTTTACATAGAAAACTACTCAAAATGGGAATTATTCTCTTCTCACTTTGTAGGTCTGTCACATGGCAAAAAAATTTATAAAAATTTTAGACTTTTTAATGTAAAAATTCAAAATTTTCTGTACAAAATCGTTTTCAAAAAATGTTCTTAAGATTTCTTAATACTGAGTTATAGTTAAATGCATGAAGTATTTTGCTTTGATAGTTCATAGTTCCATTAAAAATCATCGTATAATTTAATTTAATAAAAACAAATTCTTAACTTTGCTATATTGAATTGCCAAAGTTTTTTCAAAAACATGTAGATACGAAAACTAAAGGAAAAATAAAGGACATACACCACGAACGCAAGATATTCTTAGCGATTAGTTTATACTTGATTTTAAAACATATAATTGAATTATAAAAATTATAATCGAATCACATAAACGTTTCGGCCTTGAATTAGGCATAAGAATTTCATAAAAATTTTTTTACACGTAAACGTACAACTAATCTAAGTTTATTCATCTCCTAACATGTCTTATTATTATGCAAGAACGTTAGGACATACACCACGAACGCAAGATATTCTTAGCGATTAGTTTATACTTGATTTTAAAACATATAATTGAATTATAAAAATTATAATCGAATCACATAAACGTTTCGGCCTTGAATTAGGCATAAGAATTTCATAAAAATTTTTTTACACGTAAACGTACAACTAATCTAAGTTTATTCATCTCCTAACATGTCTTATTATTATGCAAGAACGTTCGTTAACTAAAATTGTTTTTCCTTTTTCTTTATATTGATGTTAGTCCAAAGAGTTTCGAATAATATCCAAAAAAATTCGTGTTTTATTACAATTTTTCCGATAGTCCAAATGTTCGTAATTCGTTGTTAATTGAACGCAAAATTTCCAGATTCTAATGATCACAACATTTCTTGATTAATTCATAATGTTTAAAATTCGTGTTTTGAGTTATAAATTATAAAAATTAGTACCTGCGTTCCAGTCAACTTATGAGGATTAATATCGAAAGTAGATGACTTGTTGTAACAAAGAACTCGTTAAAATGTTCTGCCGAATTCTTATCATGATACACGGTTTTACTATATATACCCAACATGTGTCGAAGGAGAAGGTAAAATGGTATTATGTAGAGGGAGTTATGCTAAGCAACGGAAAGTATGTCTCTGGTAATTTTTCCGTATCACTCTACTTGTTCAGATCATCAATTTGTTTTTTAACAAAAAAATTATTTCCGACGTGATTCTTTTTTGAAAAAACAGTTCTGTATCTAATACCTGAATATTATTCCAATTTATTTAGTGACCACATTTGATCTGATGCTGTGATAATACAGTGAGAGAATCTTTTGATTTTTTTATATTAGTTTTATATTCTTTGATTCTCGTTTTTGCTTTCCTTTTGGTTTGACCAACATAAGAAGAGTCGCAATCAAGACAGCTTATTTTGTATACCACATCACATTGTTTCATTTTTTTCTAATTTATCCTCACCTAATTTTATGAAACGATTCAAAGTATTCATAGGTTTATACGCTACTTTAAAATTATTTTTTCCTCTATAGTATTAAATTTGTCAGAGATTGTATTCATATATGGTATTATGAAATATTTTTTTCTATTGTGATCAATGGACTCATTATTGTTGACAATATTATTTTTATATAAATTTTTTCTACTTGATAATTTTTTAAATTCTATTATTAATTGTAGAAAAAATTATGTCAAGAGGATAACCATTAATTAGCAGAATGTTTCATGGATTCAATGTTTTTTTTTTGTGATATTCAGGATGTGAGAGAAAAAGAATTCTATCAAGCTGACCGATTATTACTCCTCTTTTGTGTTGAATTGGATGGTTAGATTTATAACTTAGATATCTTCCTGAGTTCGTGGGTTTTTTATACATGTTAAATTTGATACAACTGTCCTCTAATATCACTTTAACATCAAGGAAATTTACAGAATCGTTGTTCCCATGCTTAACAGTGAATCTCAGTCTATCATGATAAGAATTGAAATTCTCAAGTATTTCATTGATCTGATTGTTCAGAACTGCTAATAAAATATCATCCACATATCGATAGTAAATTGGAATGTTGATATTTATATTGAAAAACATATTTTCTTCCAAATCTTGAATTACTAAATTCGCTAAGATTGGCAACGGAGATCCCATGGGCATACCAAAGATTTGTTTAAAAAATTTATTATCAAATTTGAAATAAGTTGAATACTTTTTTCAATGAGTTTCGCAATGTTGTCTGCTTATCAAGTGATTGATTATTACTTATGGATCGGTGGATCCATAAGTAAGAACCAATCGCTCGATAAGTAGGTTGCATTTCGCAACCTATTAAAAAAATTTCATTAAAACATTTTCATTAAAACAATTTTTCTCTCAATATATTAAGTAAGGAATTATTACGTTATTGTACTCACACACAAATGAAAAGATTCAGGAAGACAGTGGTCGGTAGATCAACAAGAGTTCTAACGACGAATATTCTTGAACTTCTGGATTGCTCCCTTTTGATGCATTCATTTTATAATGAACAAAGAAGTAACAATGAGGAAGTAATTAAGTATAATTAACTGATAACGTTACATTTATTTTTTACTATCTTGAGCAAAATGCAAAGTGGAAACATTGTAACACAGGAAATGATCAATAACGAAGTACGTCATAAATTGACCAAAATTTCACTTTATAATAAACAAAGAAATAACAATGAGGAAGTAATTAACAGTTCAATTAACAATGTCATATTTATTTTTTATTATTCCGAGCAAAATACAAAGTGGAAACATAATACAGGAAATAGTCAATAACGATAAGTACGTCATAAATTGACGAAAATTTCGTAATAATTGCGCTAAGATAATTCACCACAACGTAGCACTTTTATTAGAATTAAGTTTTTAAATAATAAAACTTGTTAAAAATTAGACAAATCCGATTTGAGATATTTTATAATTATTTTAAAATTATTTGATTCTTTATTTAAAATTTTGTCACGTTAAATATGTAATATATCATATTTTTACACTAAAATTTAGAAATAATTATGCATTTTTATAAGCATGGATTAACACGATTCCTTTATGCAAAATTATATTTCTAAATGTTTTAAACATAATACAATTAAAATATTTTTTTCGATCGTTAAACAATTTCTTTTTAAATTTAACTTTGCAAATATAATAATAAGATAATTCGCCATTTTATCGTTTTGCCGAAATACTATTTCGAAATTAATTCAACAAACAGTTATTAATATCTATATATTATTAATATTATTACTAATATTCTATATATTTGTAAATATAATTATAAAAAAGAATAGAAAATGTTACATATATCTTATTAAATATCGTAATTATATTGAAGAGTAAGAGAGAAAGAGAGATGACTTTTTGCTTTTTGGAATGGAATTTTTGGACCGACTTTTAGACTAATTGGCAGAAGCTAAATTAATAATTTGAAATTGTTTACGAGAAAAACCTATTTACTTCTAAAAACAGAAAAATAACAATTATTTGCCTATTCAGTCCGAGAAAAGTTATAAAAATAGAGATTTATTATTGATTATGTTGAACCAATCATATAAAATGTTTTTTAAGTTTTGTATTCTTGTCTTTAAAATAAAATTAATTGCACGTTTATATATTGAAAGGTTTATATATTGAAAAAGAATATAATATTAGAAATACCAAAAATGTTTTTGATTCACGTAATACAGGGTATCCCATTTTAATTGTCCAAATATCTCAAAAAATAGTGAAGAGACAGAAAAATGTTTCAGACAAACAGTAGTTATACATGGTTTGAAGAGGAACAAATAATAGTTTCTCGAAAGAAAAATTTTTAGGTTTGTATAGAGATTAGCGCTATATCCTTTTTACATATAATATGATTCCTTTTAATATTATATAATTCCTTTTATTATATTCTATATATAAAAGTAGAAGAAAAGTTGGTATGAGCACTTATCTGATAGTAAACGATAACATAAACTATTTTTTATTGTTGAATGAATAGCGGCATACGTTAGATAAAGTATTTCGAAATTCGTAAATATCGCAGAAAAATATCGCAGCAAGAGTTCTTAAAAAAATAAGTTATAGAGAAGTATCTGCGATTTGTCGTGCAATAATTTTCAGAGTAAAATAAATTTAAAAACTGACCAATTATTTAGATTGCGGTTTAGTAGTTACATTAAGTGCGTTCGGAGATCATTCGATCCTTGTTTTACGTCTAATAAACGATGAAGAGATAGAATGACACAAATAGCGCTAGTAGTGTTTCCCCGAACATACCTAATAATATAAATCGTATTTTTTATTATTAAATAAATAGAAATATATGCTAGATGAAGCGTCCCAAAATTTACAAATCAAATTATTATATATAAAAAATAAATTATAAAAGTATTTGCGATTTGTCGTGCAGCAGTTTTCCGTAACCCACAAGTAAAATAAGTTTAAAAATTGATCAGTTATTTAGATTACGGTTAAATAGCCACAATAATTTTTGAAATACAGATAAAGTTTAAAAACTGGCCGATTATAACGGTGCACGAGGTCATTTAATCGTATTTATATGAGCCAGTTTTTAAACTTTATCTGTATGTAAAAAACTACTAACTATTTAACTGTAATCTAAATAATTGATCAGTTTTTAAACTTATTTTACTTGCACGGAAAACTACTATATAGAACGACAAATTGCAAATAAGTACTTTTATAACTTATTTTTTTAAGAACTTTCTTGCTGCAATATTTACGAATTTCAAGACACTTTATCTAGCGTATATTGCTATTCATTTAACAATAAAAAATACAGTTTATATTATTATTTACTGTCAGATAAGTGCTCACATATCAACTTTTATATAATGCAATAGAACGTTCGGAGAGACGCTATTAGCGCTTTATGTCATTTGATTCTTATTTTACGTCTAAAAAACGATAAAGATAGAATGATACAAATAGCGCTATGATAGAATGATACAAGTAGCATCTCTCCGAACGCATCTATTGTTTGCTGTCAGATAAGTACAAAGGAAACTGAAATTAATAGTTTCGATCAGTGCGTGAGTAATATGCGCTAGAACAGTTGATAAAAAACTAGATATGATGTATAATCCATCACTCCGTTTAGGACACGTGTTTATATGGACTTTTTTACTTGAAATAAACCAAAGAATCGCTCTGTTGAGCATGGCAACGTATTTAACTAACACTCTGTATATATCTTGTACATCGATGTAGAATTAAATCGAGTTGTTCTATGTATATGTTTTTTATAAATGTTATGTGTGTATTTTAAAATATGCAATATATCTATAAAATCATATAATGAATGTAGAATAATCTCGTATTTAAAATTTGTTTTATGTATTTATATAGACAAAAAAAAAGAAATTAAATATTAATTTATTTATGTATGATGAAGCAATTTAATGCTTATTATTATCAAAATAAATATTAATTAAATATTAATTCAAAATTGAACAAAATCAATACAATTCTTGTACATAATCTTCTTGACTAACTCAGTATTAATATTTTGTTATTTTGGTTATTTATAATATAATTTTTACATCATTATTTTGTAATAATAATGGTATTAACCCAGTGTATTTTCTTCTGTATAAATCATTTTAAAATATTTGATACATTGTATACATCACTTGAGTACATTTCAAAAAGAGGCAGATAAGGGAAACCTTAAATTATTGTTTCGAAGTATAATAAATTCCTTACGGAGAAATGTTTCGATATTCACTCATATAGAACAGTTATTGATGCATAATCATCAATTAACGCAGTCAATACAAAAAAATGCATACACTGAAGCCACCTAAATGAAAAAAAATACAAATTATAATTTATTAAATCTTATTTATTGTCAGATATAATGATTGAAATTGAAATTCTTATTTAACACGTTCATAAACTTCAAATTCTAAAAATGTTTCTGAAAAATATTTAAAAAATATGTCTTTGCTAATTGAATCCTTGAGTAAAAAAATTAACCAATTTGTTAAATAATAATGACGCATGATAAATATCATATATCATGTGTTGCATCAACGTAAAGCTAACAATACTTTATATTTATAAAAATAATGTAGACAATGGAAGTATTTCATTATATATGTAGATAATTATTAGAGGAAGGTCATCGATATCGTCATATCACTTTAATTTGGACTTTATTTTTTAAACAAAAACTGAAAATGGAACTTTAGAAATATAAATACAGACTATAGAAAATGCCTTCTTTAAAATAATATAGTTTGCAATAATAAATTTTTCGTATTGAAGGTTGTACTTTATCTTATTTTTATTTTTATGTGAAAATAAATGCTTAGTGTAAAAATGAAAATAAGAGGAACAACCTCCACAACTTGATTTTAACAAATGTTATCCAGATCATGATCCTAAATAATATTCAAGAGATTTTAGCTGTCGGTCGGACACCTTATAATACAGTTAATACCGGCGGTACTGTAACTTTCAAGCTTTATAACTCAAAAAGTAGTTAATAGAAAAACATTTTGTTATAGCGTTTTGAAGAGCTCTTGAAATAAGCTACAAGAATGTGCAATGAAAAATAGGAGGTTCTATTTAAAAAATTCAGTGACCTTGATCTGATCTTATGCAGCGCCACCCAAGATCAAACCAACGGTACCTTCTCGTGTTCCCCCAAGAGGACATTGAGACATCTTATAAGATATCATAAAGATGTCCTCCAGCATCCCCTTAACAGTCATTTTACAATAAACCATTAGTCGTAAATTAGAAGCTGGAAATTGACCAATCACAGTCGTCAATTTTTAGCTCCTGACTTCTGATTTATGACTAATCTTTTATTGGATGTCCTTCAGACATGCATGTTCTCTGGGTTACAACTTTTGTCTGAAATATTTTTTTTTTAAATCACATGATTTCCAGAAATTAGCTGTTTTAATTAAAATGAGACACCCTCCATATGTGTCTGTATTATTATGAATTATTGTATTATACCATCATGATCTTCGTTTATTCTAGTATTAGCTTAATTTATTCTTTTATGATTTTCTACAATTCACAGTGGGTCAGGAGGAGACCGGAAAAAATGACCAAAGTAATCCAATTAAATAAAAATACTCAAATTGTTATCAAATTTAATACTGGGGGGTTTTTGAGGTTGCTGATTTTAAATGCGAACTCAAAATTTAGAAATTCAAAATGGCGGATCTAATATGCCGAATAAAAATGTTAAAAGTCCGACTGTTTAAAGGCTAAAATTTGGCCAAAGTTTAATTTCTAATTCGAGAAAATCCGAACTTCAAATTACAAAATTTAAAATAACTGATCTAAAATGGTAATCAAGAAATAAAAATTTGATTAATTTTTGGATTAAAACAACAATTATATTCATTTCATAAAGTTGATGGTTTTCCAATAGAAAATTGATCGATTTTAATATATTTTCCATATTTTTTTAAATATGAATAATTACTAATATGGTACATTAATTTTTAATACATTCTTGTCAAACATATTAGTTAAATCAATTAAATAAACAATATCATCAGAAGCATATAAATTTTCAGTCAATATAAATAAGTGCTTTAATATGTCCACGCACGTAAAGAATGATGAACTTGCCATGCACGCGTTCTATGACCTTTTTACAATTCTCTGTGAATTAGCAAAAAAGTACATAAAAGAGTCGCCAATTTAACTTCAAGTACACACTGAGAGCAATACAGTAATACCTCATTTTTATAATTTAAACGCGGTACGTCGCGGTATAACATATCGGCATCTTGAACTGAATCGAGACACGGGAGATAACGCATATAAAATCGCTTGCAGATATATATTTTTTTGTATTTTTGCGCTTTCTGTGCTACTTTCATGATATATATACACAATAAATGAAGCAATTGTGGATGTATAATTTAAATCTGCAATTGTTACTGAAATTTATGAAAATTTACAGGACAACTATTTGTCGTCCTCAAACGCACTTTTTAAACTTTAAAGACTTATCAATAGAAAACTAATCAATAAATTGACTTGAAATTTTTACAAACAATACTTTAACTTATATACTTGATACTCTCTCTCTCTCTTTCTCTCTCGTACTTCATTAGGCGAAAATCCAAAATCAAGTTTTGGCCACTTTTATCAGTCTCCTGGCCCGCTGTGCAATTGGATCAACTAACAGTTATGACTCTCACAAAATTCTACAATATTATAGTAATATATGGTACAATTTTTGTTTTACCTACACGTACTACACTTACCAGAGATACATTCTGTATTTTTTATAGAGGGCACTACTTGCTTATGACAACGACGATAAGCCTACTTCCAATCACAAACTTTGATTAATTTATCGACGATTAATTTATTGAATAATGCTTGTATCTATCTTTTATTAAGAATAAGATTTTGTATTATTAAATTAATTTTTCTTTTGCTACATAAAAGAGATTATATTAGAAAATTATATTAGAAATTCTGTTTTGTACAATCCCAAGCAGAACAACAAATCGTTATAATATCAAAATGATATCAAAATGACTCAAAAATATCAGTTACGATTCATTTCAATGTCATTTTAACGTTTCTCACGTTCCGTGACTTATTATTCTACTCTTGGGATTCTGCCGATTAAATTAATCGTCAATTAAGTTAATTAAACTTTGAAGTCACTTATAACACAAGGATTTTGCAACTCTTAATTTTTTCCAAAAAGCACTATATATATATAGGTTGGAATGATCCTTGATATATTACACGTACCTTTTTTTACAACAAGTTCTTCTTATCTCTAGACAAAGAATGAAAAGTTATTTTTTAAAAATAACTTATTATCTCGTTACTCGTTACCAAGTCAAAAAAGTAACCATGTAGTGACCGTTATACTAGTTACTGATTCTTAAAAGTTACCCTTACCGTTTTTTATAAAGTAACGATTCGTTACTTTTTCGTTACTTTTTTAATGTTGAAATAAGACTAGTCAAAAAATTTTACAACGTTTTTGTTTAAATATTAATAAAAGAAATAAACAATAATGACACTAAATCAATGTGAAAACATAAATAAAGAAGATAAATGCTTATTTTTCTATACGAAAAACTAAAGCTTTATATACATATACATAATAATATTTGAGTAAATTTATACATATCTAGTTCTATTCTAGTCGTTCTACCAATCTCGATTAAATTTTTTATCTTAAAACGTAAGTCTGATTAAAAAGTGATATTTTTCACAATAAATTTTGTAATACTATAAGCGCAAAATGTTCCTAGAATGTTACATGAACATTATTTAAAAAAAATTAAAATAATGTTATTATAATATTTCGAAAATATCATAAATATTTTTTTAATATTACAGGAGTTTTCTATAGAGGTTATATGTCCACTTATATAATAAACCTAGGTATTATATTTTAATATTCCTGAAACATTATTAATAAATATTAATTATTTTTAATTTTGTGCAATTTGAATTCACAATCCAGTAACGAAAAGTTCTTATCAGTCTATGCTGCATCTTGTGCTAAAAAAACGTTTCAACGTGATTTTAAGTATAATACATATCCAGTTCTACAACTAAGAGCAAAAATCATTTTTAGTAAATGTTACTTTTAATAATCATATAATATTATTAGGAGTGGACATATAACCATCCATTAATATTTCAGGAATATTATTTAATATTATATAATTTTAGTAAAATATTATTAAAATGTTATATTTAATATTCTGAGAATATGCCTAAAATATTATTTAGTATTAAATAATATTATGCGCTTATAGGGACATGGCATCACTTCCGTCAAACTTAAAGATTGATATTCATAAAGTTTGTTTTTATGATAATAAAATACAGCTCTGATTGGTTATTATGGCATTCTTAAGCCAATCACAAAGCCGTATTAGCATTTTAAGACATTTATACTTGAAATGATCTTGATATAAGAACTATAATTATGAATGCCAAAGGTTATGAAGATTCACACAATATATAAAAACTTATGTCATAAATAGATTCAAAATATAAAAAGTAACTATAAAAAGTAACTGTAAATTGTTATCGTTATCACCGACGAGATACTAACCCTAGTAGCACAAAGCATTGGCGCAATATTGGGAAATCAATGTACAGCCAATATTAAACATTGGTTAAGAATTGCACACCCAATATTGGTCCAATATTGTAAGGTAGACGCCTAGTCATATTTAACCAATATTGGTTCAACAATATTGGACCAATATTGGGTACACAATTTTTACCCAACGTTTTAAATTGGCTGTACATTGTTTGTCCAATATTTCGCCAATATTGTAAAGATTGAATCTCTAATATTGGTCCAATATTGATTCAATAGTATTGGCGAAATATTGGAAAAACAATGTATAGTTAATATTGGGTAAAAATTGAATCCTCAATATTGGCCTAATATTGTTGAACCAATGTTCATCTTATATTGTTGAACCAATATTGGCTAAATATGACTAGGCGTCTACTTTACAATATTGGACCAATATTGGGTGTGCAATTCTTACCCAATGTTTAATATTGGTTGTATATTGTTTTCTAATATTTCGTTAATATTGGGAAATAATGTATAGCCAATATTACACATATGTGAAAATTTAGTTACCTACGTAGGATTCGAACCTGGGACCTCTGGACTATGAGCCTTCTGCGTTATGTGCTACACCATTTCTTCGATTGATAAATGTATTACTTAATTGTACTGTTATAAACAATCTATCCTCGATGTGTGCCCAATGTAAACCCAATATTAGGTAATGATTTACACGAAATATTGGCTCTACATTAGTATTTATTATATAGTTAATATTGGCATTACATTGGGAAATCTTGGCCAATATATCCCCAATGTAATGCCAATATTGAGTAATGACTGACCTACAACATTGGTTGTACATTGGCATTCATTATATAACCAATATT
>NW_017257442.1:450939-456991 GCF_001594055.1 Mycetomoellerius zeteki | reverse complement strand
AGAGCTTTTGCAATACTGTGTATCCAGATACGGTAAACGCTAAAGTTATGTTATTTAGTGGAAAGTCGAAACTGCACATGCGCAGTTCGTATCTGGATATATGGTATTGCAAAAACTCTTTATTGTTAAAGACGGCCGCGAGTCTTTTACGGAAATTCGTGTAACTGTTAAAATTTAAATGATTAATAAGAGTAAGAAACTGATAATATAGTACTAATTTTATTATTTATTAATTTTATAAACATGTACATTATATACATTTAAAACCTAATAACATCAAATTTTTATTTAAAATTGTGATTGTAATATTATCGTTAGAGTTTGGTTATCAATAGAGAAGATAACTGTAGAGAAAAAAGTTGTAATTTTGCGGCAATATAAGATTATAGTGTTACAAACATGTATACTTATTTATGCAGCACTTATATAATAAAAATCGTGAATTTATAATAATTATCTAAATATTTATGATTTATATCAATTGTCGATAATGTCATTGTTCTTCAATTATCCTCAGACCCTCGAGACCCCATTAATAGTTAAACGAAAATTTGTTCAGGGCTGTCCTTAATCGTATCTCGTCAGTGCCATTACAAAAGAAATGTGACGTTATAATATAAATTGTCACAGTTACAAAAAAAAATGTATCGCCATTATCTACAGTATGTTATCAATAAAAGTAACTTGCAACAGTAATAGCATTACAAGTAACGCGTTAATTTCATTTCTCATCTCCAAGTATACCTACTCTTAAAACTTGTATTAATGGATTTGGTTTTGTCGTATGCAAAGGAATTGATAATTGCGGATAATTGAAAAATGTGTGAACATAACCGACTGTCGATGATAAATTTATTATAAACTGTATTGTGCAGTCAATTTTATTCCGCCTGATTCCGCCTGCGTAAATATATTTAATATTCTATGACGATTCAAAAATAGTCGTTAAATTCTTATTTATACAATTTCTTTTTTATTTACGATTTGTAAACCACTCAGAAAGTCCTACTTCCCATCCCCTCTGCACTGGGTACAGAGAGTGAACGGTCATTGATGACAGAGTTCTCGAACACGTCGAGAATTCGTGTCGTTCTCACGCTCAGAGAAGAGGACTGTTACTCATCGTCATGGTTACATCAACTCCCATGTTAGGGAGGGAGAATGAGATCAACTCCTACAGAACTGATCCTGTGAAGTATGATCTTAAAGTTTCCATCCTACGATAGCCCTATTTATAGCAGTAGTGAAGGTATTTTAAAAACGAGTAACGTTTAGTCACCGTTGCCCTCTATCAACGAATTTGAGAAACAACTGATTTATCCGTTTACGTAAATAAGATTCAAGACTGTTATCGTTCTACAGTTCTAAAGCGAACATAACGCTGTAAGGCGCAGACATCGCATTAATCACCTCATAATTTTAATCTTTAAAAAATCGGTTTTTTTTTTTTTCAAAAATTGATTTTGTCATCCTCATTATTATATAATTAGGATATTTATTATATCTTATATAAGGATATTTTTGTATTCCTTTAGACTATACTGTAACTTTTGTTTAAAACATTTTTTTAATAAACACCACTTTCTTCTTTATTTTAAAACGTGTGGATGTACAGACACCTCATATATATTAAACATATGTATATATATATATTATATATTAGAGAATTTTTTATAATATATATATCCTAATTTTTCAATAAATTGTATAAATTTTTATTTTCCAGTCAATTAGATTGATTGATATTGAGTTTGTTCATATGTTTATGTCCTTTTCCAAATATAGATTAAATATCTATTTGATCAATTTAAATTAAGGATCAATTTAAAATATACAAGTACTTATCTATAAGTATTTATTTTTATAAAAAAGTTTTGTTTAGTCAATTTAGTGAGTTTTTATGATTGGAGTAATATTTCACGAATTATAAATAAAATGGTTATGGAATTGATAGTTTATTTTATTTATAATACAACAATTAAGGAAGATTATGCCACAATAAAGGCATGCAATTTTCAGAATTAATGTAAGACATTAACAAAGAAATAAAAAGTTTCAATTTTTTATGAGAAAGATATTTATACTAATTGACTCGTGATGAAATCTAGGAAAGCCGTAACTTTTGTATATACGCCTGGGAAACCTGGCTCAGCGCATTTGAAACCATATGATACTACTCCAACAATATAAAACGTATCTTGATTTCGAGAATCAGAAGACATCATTGGTCCACCACTGTCACCCTGAAAATCATTTCGCATCGTAAGAGAAATGTATTAATAAAATTATATTCTATAAACACCAAATAAGAGTAATATAACATCAATATTAATTTCATACTCAACATAAATATTAAAATATAACTCATGTGTTACATAATATTTACTTTTTTGAGTGTGAAATTATAACATATTGATGTTATGTTATTTTTAGTTGGGGTTTATTAGATTATCTGGCACGTATACAAATTATTAAAGATTGATCCTTCTTTTTTTCCTTTTTACGACTGCTGCCAGATCCGAAGGTTCTTAAATCTTAGTTTTGGAAATTGTTGCATCGCTGCATCATATTTACATATTTATATACAGGGTGACCTGGAGGTGAATTTAAATGGCCAAACTTTGGGAGCGTGTAAGAGATTGATAAACTAAAAGAAAAGGTTCTTGAGAGATAAAAACGAAGCAAAAACGACCATATCTCTAAAGGACTTTTTTCTTAGTTTATCGATTTTCTACACGCTCCCGAAGTTTAACCATTCGGGACACCTTATACATATTACATATTTATTTATTAATACGAGTTTGTTTCTCACTGTATGTTATTAACATCATTAAATAAATAAATAAATAATGAATGTATGCACAGTAAAGATTCGGAAATTGACTGAATTATACAAATTTAGTAAAGCAATTTTACAATAAAAATAATATTGAAATAATAATGTGGTGTAATAATTAAGAAGGCAAAACTTTATTTAAAAATTAGAGAGAGAGAAAGAGAGAGAGAGAAAGAGAGAGAGAGAGAGAGAGAGAGAGAGAGAGAGAGAGAGAGAGAGTAAATCTTTTATTAATTGTTTATCATGATTTTACAATTTCTTTTTTTTCTCTCACCTGACAAGCATCTTTGCCACCTCGAGAATATCCAGCGCATAAAACCCGGTTGTCAATCACCGTTGTCGGAAAATTCTGAAAAGCTTTTTTGCATTGTTCTTGTGTACGTACAGGAACTTGTGTTTGCAAAAGTTGACTGCTTATTGGTCCGTCTGAAAAACAAAAATAACATTAGCAAATTTTAGCGTTTTTTAGAGTAAAAAAGATTATTTGTATATTTGTCATTAGATTATAATTGTGCAAAATTCAATTTATCCCACATTACTTACGAAAATAAGTTGATCCCCATCCAGCAATGAGAGGATATGTCATCTCTAAATCTTTATTTCTGATAAAATCGTCCACTGGAAGGCAAATGGGATGAAGTAGTCCTAAAAGTTTATAAAAGTTTATTAATCTATATTACGAGAAAATATTTGATCTATATTATAAGAAAAAAGAATTTGTATCCTAAAGTAATATCTAATTTTGAAATTACATATCAACTGCAGATATTAATAAATGTATGAAGATAGTTTAATTATGAACGTGACTTTTTGTGTGAATCAACGTGGATTAGTAGACATATTTATACTGACAATAAATAACAGAAGTGTTTGCTCTCAATGCACATCCTATATACATATAGTTGTAACCTCATAGCAATTATTTCTGTCGTTGTGATAATAATATAGTACCGAATAAATATAGTAACGAATGCCATTGCGCAACACATTATTCAAGTATTGTTTATGTGTTAATCAAACGAAAACGTTAAAATTGCCGAAATTTTGTGTAAATTATGTACACAGTTTATTTAAATCGTAATATTGTATGACAAATACTTTTTTTCTCTTTCACAGATTTTTTCACCTCACAAACACGTATTAATGTGTATACTTTAATTCTGAAAAAGGATTTTCGGATCTGTGAAAGATAAAAAAAGTATTTGTTATACAAAAATTACGATTTAATCGGTAATACAGACGGCTTTAGGATTCCCTTAAAGAACAATTATATCATTATAAAAACAAAATAGAATAGAATAAAAAAGCTTACGTGTAAAGGATACTTCATTGGCCGTTTTCAAAACTGCCACATCGTTCGTGTAAGTCTTAGAATTGTACTCGGGATGTACTGTTTTTCTTTCAATGAAATCTTCAAACGGGGTCGCCCCGTCGTTGTTGCTATTCAGATCTAAGTCACCAATACGCACTTTGTACAAATCCGCCCGTCCATAAACGCAATGTCCGGCGGTAAGTACGTGTCGACTGGAAATTAAAGCGCCGCCGCAAAGCCATTTTGGAACGTTTGGATTTTTTGAGTTTGTGTATCCGAGAGCGGTGATCCAAGGCCAAGCACCTGCAAAATTAATCGATTATTGATGGTTGCAACGTAATCAAGTGTTAGAACAATACACTATTCATCTCAGCCACTTTTCTAATTATTTTTGTATATAAATAAATACTAACATTTTAATTATTATACTTGAATTTTAAAATTCTATCAGAATCTATTTGAAATGAAACGTATAGTAATTATTTATATTTCTCAAAATTAATTTATTGGAAAAAAAATTTACTTCTCCAATGATTGTAATATAAAAGGACACTTCAGTATTATTCACAAGGAAAAAGAATATATTATATATAATTGAAATGTGTTCCTGTAAAAAGTATTTTGACATAAACAAGTTTCAAATTTTCTACGATAAATTGAGGTAAACTTTTTTGAAAAAAATTTAGAATTCTGAAACAGTTATATGACAAATAATCGGGAAATGAGTTGGGACTCTGATTGTTCTCTCATAATGCAAAAATCATTCGTACCTAATTTAGCTGGAATGCCACCAACGATTTTATTTAATGTCGCATTACTGTATCCGCAGTAAGGTGGATGCAATGGACCGTATTGAGTGTTCGTGATTTCTTCATGGTTTCCATTGCCTTGTGAGTCATTGTCCGTTTCGCCATTGATGTTGGATGGACAGCAAACCCTAGGATCACTACCTTCAAAGCCGCAAACGGAAGCACGGAGAAAATTGCCTACTTGCGGATTTTGCGGGTCCGATTTCAGGAGATTGAGTAACAATGTACACGATCTGATATTGATGCATGTACCGAGTTGTCCTTCCGGATTTTCGCATGTATCTATCAAAATTCGAATTTATATATATGTAGAGGAGAAGGTGGTATTATGGCCAGTGCATATATTGTGGCCTCCCTTAATATCTCTGCTATTATATAGCGAATCCTAATGATTACTTATGGAATTATTAGTTCAGTAGCTCGCCGTTACACCATGACGCTAATATTACCAATACTCAATAATCAGCACTTGTTATAATGCATTTTTACTTTCAAATATTTCGAAACGTTTCTGAGTTACACTTTAACATTTAATTACATCTACTTCCCCTCACTTTTCTTAAACTTGAACGTATTATCACACGAATATATGTATTTTTGAGCGTGTTATTTGCAATTTAACATTTTCTTTGACTGTATATATTTTGAGTTATGCAAATTTAAACAATACCATGGCATTTTGCTAATGTGGCCCTCTATGGATATTGATTATTCACGATCTCATTTTTGAGATTTTCATATCAAAATAGTTATTTGATAATCAATTGTAGCTCTACTGTTGATCTATAGTTTATATTATGTGTACTATTTTTACTACTGAGATTTTTAGTACTGAGTAGCTTATATGCAGAAGTTATGTAAATGTATATATATTCATTTGCATATATTTTAAAATGTTTTAATTTTTTGTTAATTTTGTAACCAAATACTGTTTTAAACAAAACTAATATTTTAAGGCTATTTTTATGGAAGACCACATTACCACCCATTTTTTTCTTCGAGTCATTATGCAATGTAGCCACATTTTTGTTAATAGTATCCTAAGTAATAAATGTTTCATAACTTTGAGCCCAGAATCGATTCAACAACATTTTA
>NW_017257442.1:433198-450770 GCF_001594055.1 Mycetomoellerius zeteki | reverse complement strand
TATATATAAAGAATTAAACAATATAATATATTATAGGACCGTATATGTGAAGCCGTATATGTGGACCGTTAGAGAATTAATACACAAACTATAATAATGCACTTACGATTAGTAAGTTTCTTCGAAATATATCAAAAAATATATAATTTGGTGTTTCCTTTTTTTAAGTACACATCAATGTAGCTTCAAGAATTTTTGGTTATAATGAAAATTCACAATAATGATTTTATGAATTTATATGCTAATAAAAATTTCTCATGATATTGATAAAAGTCGATGTTTGTATAATACAAAGATTTTTAGAAGTATCGACATTAATCACATTTATTATTGATCAATAGCTTTTATCGTTAAATAAGATTCATGAGACGAGATGTTTGATTTCCTCTGTCTATCTTAGGCACTTTTAGTATATTCTTATTATATATATTCTTATTATAATCATTAAAATGAAATCTCTTCTCAAGAATATATTAGGTAAAATATTTAAAATGAAGTTTTATATCTTAAGATATACGCGAAAGTAACTGTCCGGACAGTACGCAATATTGATGGTTCTCAAGTAGCAAGCTGACGTCAAATGATGTAACGTTTTAATAAAATACATACGTCTTAATGACAATAGGATGCCATTAAAACGTCATCTTGCTACTTGGGTTTTTTAAAACTGTTGTCCAGATTAAAAATGGTAGCTTTTACACTCACGCATTACGGCATTAATAAATAATTTATATTTATGTTGGACAATTAACTGTAAAACTGCTAGTAATGTTATGTGTCGTAGAATCATTTTTAACATAGGACAACCGTTTAAAGAAATAATCGATATAATGATGCATAATCCGTATAATTTGTTTTGTGATTGCAGATGTGATTCAATAATCATATTTTAACATAGACACTTGGGTTTTACTTTTTAATTTAATAGAATTTAATTTATTAGCGCCAATTATTGACAACAAATCTTTTTTTATAAATGTTATATATCATTAGAATAAAATAAATAATAAAAATAGTATCACTTGGGTTTTAAAATAATAAAAATAGAACCATTTGTGGGTTTTATAATTTGCTACAGTTTTTTTCTGAGCAGCGCGTACTCTTGTAAGGATATTACCACTTATTTATCTTATACATATAATAATGAAATGCGTTTACACAAAAACAGACGTATAGCAATCAATGTTAAATAGATATATTTGCTGTCAGATATTATACATACATGTACTACAAGAGAGAGCGAGAGAGAAAGAGAGGAAGAGATTAAAAAATTTGAATTTTTCTTCTTCTCTAATTCAATAAAGATTTATAAGATTTTTTTATAAGAAAATTTATTTTGGATCTTACATAATATACTAAAAGAAATTTTTATTAAGACATTTACTAATTATTATTTACTGCCAAATTGTGATTTTTTTTAAAAATTTATTGAATTTACAATATTTGTGACAAAATTTAAATATCAGACTTTAGAATTGTTTATTGCATAACTATGATTTCTTTATATCAGATCCACTGACACAATTATATAACTGTTTATTGTATAAAAAATAAGGCACTTTTTTCTGGTAAATTATACCTAACACTTTTTGTTCATATTAAGTGCTTTACAAATAGTCGTAAATTATTATGTAACCATATCCTCAAATTATGATTCAATCATGTTACATGGCAGTTAGAATATTTAATTAATTTCGATATTAGAAATAAGTAAAATTGTAATGATTACTCATTCATTTTTCTGTATTAATGACTATTTAATTTATAATGTATTACAAACTATTTCTTAATTAAATATAATAAAAAATACAACAATCTTAACAATTTATTATTAATTAAATAACAATAAGAAATAATTATATAATGGAATTTTAAAAAACCGATATTTAAAATTGCGGTTTTTAACTTACAATATTTTCTGTTAGTCAAGATTTTTGTTACATTTAATTAAAATTTCTAGTTTCTTAACAATAATTGTCTTATTTTTTTTCCAAAGTACAATAAAAATGATTTCTTAATGAAATTTTCAACGTTTATCTAAAGTGAGCGTCAGTTTACGTCATGTTATATACATTTACGATTACATTATACAGACCAATCCTAATTGCTTTAACTTATGATGTTTTTTTCTCAGAAGCATCCGATCGCCAAGAAGAAGATACAGAATGTTGTAATATAGTCAACCTTCACCAATAACCAAACATACTTGAAACTCTCGTTCTCTCGATTTGAAGGATCTGGCCTTGGCCGTGTTTTACATCAATACTGTAATTTCTCGATAGTCTATGTAACGGAAAAATAATATAAAAAATTTCATTACACGATAAATTGATGTACTATGATATCATTTTATAATAATACCGGCATTACTACGTGATGATATCAGTATTATGTAAGTATCATAATATGAAAAATTTTGTCTATTCATGTACCTTGTTCTATCGTAATGTGTATTTTGCATATTAAAAATTTTTTTAATCTAAGAATTAATTATAAATAGGTATATATAAAAAGTATATTTCTAGAAAACGCATTTTTTCGGATGACATTTTGACATATCGGATTTCTTTATAAGAAAAACCTAAACAAAGCTTCTGACGAGATTGTAATGGAATCTGTGGTTTTGAAAAGATGATACAAAACATACCTTGAGAATGCGTCGACGGTATTAATGTACTTAGCAAACTGATGAATACTAATACGATAGTCGACATTATGACTTCACTTGTCTAGGTATGAATCTGTATCCTGAAAATACAAATGTAACACATTATTCTATTATTTGTTAATGAAAAAATATATAAGTAAATTTTTTGCATTCTAAAATAGATTCAATAATTTAATCATTATATAATGAATGTAGAATATGTTTTATATCATATTTTATTAACTATATCATAAAACATTTTCGATTAAAAACATATCAGTAAGAAACAGAGGAAAAAAAGCAGAGTATTAATTTAAAAAAACAATAGGAGAGATAAAAAGAAAGAGATTCAAGATTTACGCAATAATATGTATAAACAAAAAAGATGCAATAAATCTTATTTCTATATTTATTATTATTGTCACTTAATGAATCTTCGATTTCTCGTGCTTAAAATATAAATCTCTTCTTGTTTATTAATGAAAATATTCTTTTATAAATAAATTAAATATAAAAATCTGAAAAAGCGATTTGTAATTACAATTTTGCTATTTCAAAATATTAAAGAAATGTATATTAGAGTTCCACAAATTATTACACTAAATTTAGCTCAGTTATTACAAAAAACGTATATGTATGAATTTATAGATGAATATTATGTAGATACTTTAAAAAACATCGCAATCTTTTAGACAGCTTTTAAAATGACTTTTAAATTGTTGCAATATAAGTTCACTTCCACATTTTTGGTTAACTAACTGAAACGGTAGATAATTAACACCATAAAAATATTAAAAATTATATGACCATATAATAATATCAGTCACTCTCAACAGCGCACACAAAATGTACAGTTAAACATCGTCAATATATTATGTAAACGTAAAGAAAAATCACACAAGATTTATACACATTTAATTTATGTGACAGCTAAATATTTTTCGTACTTTTTCTTGCAGATTTAACACATTATTATCAAATATAATTTCATAATTACTTATCTACAATGGCAATACGTAAGAATTTCTTGCGTATAAAGACGAAATATTGTTCAATTATTTACGCAAATTTTATTTTAAATTATAACAAATTCAATGTTCTCTACATAGAAATAAATGTCTTATTGATGTATCAAACGATATGTAGACGTAAAACATGATTCATAATTCAGAGTGTTTCTTAATGATGATTGCAATTTAGCGTACCTACTATGTAAAAACGTATATTTCCGTGTGAAATGTAATTCGAAAATTTCACGAAATCAATTATAGAGACAGCTATCGGGAAGTAAATGAATGAAAAACTTTCAAGATATCAATTTATAGGACTACTTTGTAGTATTTTTGCATGTTTTTTTATATACTGTAAAGGCAAAAAGTGTAAAGACAAATTATAGGTGGAAAATTAATATTATAGAATAATGTAAACACAGTTTTATAATATAAATATATGTATAATTTATAAGTTTTATTATTTATTAGGTAATGAAATCAAAATTAATTTACCTGCCTAAGATTATTAATAATTTATAGGTATTTACATTTCTAATACTCTATTAAATCACAAGCAATATACAATTACAAAATACTTTTTCTTTATAAAAATTTCATCAGATGCTTCATCTTCAGGTACACAAAAATGTTAAATTACGGTATTAAACTTTTAATAATAAACAAATTTATAAAGTTCTTGTTAAAACTTATTTGACATTGACTTAAAAAGAAGATTTTTGCTGTCTATTTTGCGTCTTCTTTAAGCTTGATTTACCAAAATCGCTTTTTTCATCTGTTTCTATCGTATATCTATTGTATGTTTCGTAAAATGGTTTTTATTGAGAGATACTTTAGGTCTGTTTTTTATTGATGCATTCTGAACCGGTGCAATAAGTTGAAGTGAAACAAATAGTATATTTGTTTCACTTCAACTTATTGCACTGTGTGTACTAATTCAGAAAGTGTAGCAATAAAAAACAGACCTTTTGTTTCTGCGTATTTCTATAACATATTTGCACATATATCTTTATGAATAATATTGCTTGTTAAACGTAATTATGATCTGACCATTGTTAAAATATTGAAAGCAACTTTCGTCTGTATTTTGAAAATTATATTTACATATATGTAAGCTGGGAAATAAGTGTGTGGAGATTTCAATGCCCTACCGCGCATATAATTGATGTGAAAATAAGTTTTGCTTGGGTAATTGTTTGAATGGATGCATAAATTAACCATACCGGACGATGTATTAATAATAGCGAATTCGATGCATTAGCGCGCACTAATGCATATTAAAACTGTTGTACACTGATTTAATCTGTGTAAAATGCAAATATTTCGAATTGTAAAATACAAATTTTACTTAACAGCATAAAATATATTGAGAATTTCATGGTTTAATTCGTTTTTATATTTATATTAAACACACATTTTTACGTTAATTTGTGTACGATGATGGCTTTATGTACACTAATGCACATTGAGTACATCTAATCGAATTCGCTACAAGCTTTTTTGCAACCTAGCGTGACAACATTGCTGGAGGATTCTCCGACGATTTCATTTCATGGTCAAATTTAATTATAAGTTATATTCTGTATACCTGGCATTGATAAAATCGCTCTGAATTCAATAAAAATAACATCATGCCACAAGGATATACTACCAAATATACATAGCATGTCCAAGATTATAAAATTGATAATCATTTAATTTTTCGAAATATGTTGCAAAAAATAAATTACTAACATTTTGATTATAATCTCGAAAAATCACATTTAAATTTAAAATGTTTGTGTAGAACTTACTATGCAAAAACGTACATTTCATTACATATTTTTTAAATAATACATTAAAAATTTTTTAATTTCTTCTAATGAATCCAAAACAAACTATCAAAGCGATAATAATAATTAAATAATTTAGATTGGAATCCTTTACTAATAATTCGCATAACACATACTCTGGACAGATGGCGAAAAAATTCTTCGGAAAAATTATTATATATATGGACATGTTTTATATATAATTATATATAAAACATTTTTTCCCGAGTTGACAAAGATGAATTTGTTATCATGAAAGATGCATTAAAAATGTAATAACTGAAGTAATATAGGAAAATTTATATATTTGACTCAAGTGTAGCGATTATACTGTCTGTCAATAAAAGAGTGACTGACATAACTTTCAACATATCTTTTATATCGATTTATTTACACCTCATACTTTTTTTCAACCGTTTTCTATGATATTTTAAGTCTTTTTGGGTGAGTGCAAAGAAAAACTTCGAATCTTTTAGCATACATAGCACTCATCATCGTCGTTCTAACAAAAGTGGAATAAATAAAATGCTTTCTATTTGACACAAGTCGACACAAGAGTCGTTCTATCTTTATATTTCACTGAATATCAAAAAAGATAAAATGATGTTATGTCTGCTTATGTCACAGAATGGAAAGTATCCTAAGTTAAAGTAACGTTGGTGCAATCGGGCCCAAGACTCTGCATATAATGCGTCATAGGGGAAGAACCTACCTGTTCGTTCAAAATCATTTAGGAAGCGTTACATCAAAAGTTTTGAAGTAACGATTCTTAAATAAAAATTTACACAATCACGCTCTTATTAAACAGACTATGTTGTAAAATTAGTGGAAAGTATATCTCAAAGATGTCGACAATAATCAATAACAGCGGATGACTTATTAATACAAAATTATTATAATACTGATTATGCAGTAGTATATGTACATATGTAATTTTTTCTTTTTTTACGATAAATAGTTTAGAAGTTTTTGTTAGTCTCACACTCTTATTGAACAGATTATATTATCATATATAGACGATTAGGAACTATCTCTATATAATTCCAACTTAGCTTTTCTTTATATACCTATGTAGACGTCAGTAACTTTCGTGAGATTACTACAATTTTTAGGAAATATTTTAGTACACACTCTCACAACACATCATAATTTATAAAAGCACTGCCAGAATTGAAATTGACAGAGATTTTGAAAATGATGTAATTTCAATATCATTAGATGTCTCACTGATGCAAAAACATAAAGCATTAAAGACAGTCTCCACTTGTGGCAATAAAAAAATTAATAATTATTATTTATTCACTAATTGTTAATAATTAACGAAAGAGAGAGAGAGAGAGAGAGAGAGAGAGAGAGAGAGAGAGAGAGAGAGTCTAAAACTGTGGTATTGTAAGTTTTCATTGGGATTAAGTACGGATCTCGATTTTTCTTTAGGATAAAAGCCAATCGACTTTATTATTACTCACTAAATAATTATTATGTTATTGCTCACACACGAACGAGAATCTTTTTATTATGGAAAAGAAGACATCGGCGATCTATAGATCGACGAAAGTCCTGACAACGAACACCGTTCACGGACTACTGGATTGCTCCTCTCTGACGCATTCACCTTATAATGGACGGAGAAGCACAGTCAACATAGACTGGGATTTAATTGTATGCGTGTTAAGATAAAATATTCTTCCGCATTTTTATTCACGCAAATACATAATGATGCGAGTTATCCAAAAACCGGAATACATTGTATATGCATGTAATATTAGCACGTCGGTTAGTCAAGGAAATTGTCAAATATAAATTGTGTTCCAATATAAATATATGTATAATCGAAGTAATACAATAATCTTCATTTTGTATCCACATAAATATTTTAATACTATTTTTATCAAAATATAATTCGTATCGTTTATACATGTGAGAAGAGAAAAGAAAAATACCTTTTTACATGATACTTATTATGTAATGTTTAAAATAGCTTTTAAACATTATAAGTATAATGGCAAATTAAAAGAATATATACTTCTATAAGAAATAAGAATTACTTATACTTTAAGTATATAGATAGTAGATAAAAATTACTTCAATTATATAAAGAAATAAGGGATTTAATACAAAAAATATCTTAATAAAATTATGAAACAAGTTATTATAAACTTTTTTATTTATTTCTCTTGAAGTCGACTTTATTAATGATGCGATATTAAAACTTAGATTTTGTTAATAATTTTTTTGAGCAATGAAGTCGGTTTTATTAAAAGAAATAAATTAAAAAATAAATAAAAATTAATTGATTAAATAAATAAAAATTTTTATGCTACATCGCAATACTTGTAAATTCAATTTAGTTTCCTAATTGTAAATTTGTATGTTTTACTAATTAAAGTTCACGGAAAGAATTGCAGCAAAAAATCCTGTAGAAATTCTTTTTGCTTACACATAGACGTTATTTTGAAGAAGTATGACGTAACTATTTAAACATATTTTTCATTGTAATTATCAGAGTGACTATAATACACACACACACCACACACACACACACACGCACGCACGCACGCACGCATGCACGCACACATCTCAAATAAATTTGGCATTTAAATATTTAAAAAACTTTTTTGTAGAAAAAATGTGATTAAGCTAAAAAGAATTACAGAATTGAAATGTATACCATATTTGATGATTATACTGATAGTAAAAAAAGCAATTGATGCGTCACATCTTTTGTATAGAAGAATATAGTAGATACGAGTAATTCACTTCATATCGAATTCCTAATAAATAACAGAATGATACGAATAATAAAATCTTCATTAATAGGTAATGAGTCTTCAATGAATAGGTGATAGTAAGAAAATAATTATTAATTATAATAGGCTTCCATCTGATAATGTATTAATACACAAAACTAGAAAAATTAATCGATTAATGTAAAAAAAAAACTTGTATAAATAATTAAGAAACATTTATTTGAAAAAGATAAAAATGCATCGTGGATATAAATTGCTATACGCTAGGATAAAAATAAAATTATTAATTAGCTCCAGCAGTTATTACTCTATAAATAATTTAATAACTAACTTACAAGGGACGTCACCCAACTGTCCGGCACCGATTTGATTCTCCGTGAAATATGTTGTTAA
The DNA here is from genome assembly GCF_001594055.1 of Mycetomoellerius zeteki. Classification (NCBI taxonomy): domain Eukaryota; kingdom Metazoa; phylum Arthropoda; class Insecta; order Hymenoptera; family Formicidae; genus Mycetomoellerius; species Mycetomoellerius zeteki. The sequence continues at coordinate 442,162 of NW_017257442.1, read as the reverse complement.
GCACAAAAATCTAAGAGACACGTATTTTTTTATACGTGCGCTAACTCATGTTAAGGGATGAAACACTTCTTTGAAAAAAATGGTATTTCTATTTCGAGCCGAATATTGTTGGAAATATAAGAGATGGAAAAAAATTTTTTAAACAAAAGTTGTACGGTTTCAAGGATACTTCAATATTGTGAAGAAAAAAAAATTTTTTTTTAATTTTTTTGTTAACAATTGTTAATATCACTATCTAATTTGATAATACTAATGCGATTTTTTTACGATCTTCTGTATATTCTTTAAATTGTTATGTTCATCCCTTGACTTATCATGTATTTATGCGGCTATTTTATTTTGATCATCATTTATTTTATAATTGATTATACTCTTTGCTGAAGATCCAGGGCTCAAATCCAGAATCGAAACGTTCAATTTATATGACATTATATTGATTTATTTAAAATCGACTTTGTGTTGATTTGCGCACCGTCTCCCGCGCTGAATCCTATCGCCCTTAATTGTGTTATTTATTGTTTATTATTCTGGGAGTCCTTTATTTATTTTTATTATTTGAAATCACATTGTGTTTTTACCTATTACGGCTTACTACACCTATTGTGTTTGCGGAGTAAACGTTCCATCCATTACGTATCACCGTTGCTATAGAAACGCGCTCCTTCCAGTTTCCAGTCCCAAATTGCGACGAAGCATTGGAACTCCCAATGTTTCATCACAATCGTAATCAATCGTAATCATCATATGACGTCGGATTATCTCTGCTTATATTTGCAGAATCGCGCGAATAGATGCTCATTCGTTGATTTTTATTAATTTCTCAGTAATTATTGTAAAAATATCGCAAAATAAAATATATTTTTTAAATTTCATTTAACCGTATCTATTTTCTTCTATCGTATTAGATCTAATCGTATCCTATATATAATCACCAATATCAATTACTAATTGTTAAAATTAATATTAAGTCATAATAATTCATTAATTGTAACGTAAAATCACAATTAATAGATAATGTAAGGATTACACACAGAATTAGATTATTTTTTACGTTATGTTGCGCAAAATTATATGAGTAGTAAACAGCATACATCGGAATATAGCCATATGATTTATAAAGGACGAATGATACTTACAATTAGTGATATTGAATTTTAAATATTCTTGAACATATCTTTTTTATTAACCAGAAGAAAAATATTTCTCGTTTTATGTTTGCACTTAAATAATATTATGTAAAGTAAAATAATTTTATTTATTATATATAACAGAAATTGAACTACATACATATTTATACGAATCGTCATACAGAAGCGTAATGAAGGGCGACTGCATTCTTTTTTTTATCAGAGAAAGGAATCTACAAACACAAAGGTTAAATATCTGTAACAAATCCCGTTTCAGATACTCAACATGAATCATCAAGGGAAATCATATCGCCATTAGTAGATTATCGTGAAAATAAGTCTTTCCCCACGATATAACTTTCTCAATGTTAGATTCGGCCAGTGCGAACCTGTTTTTCTGGGATTTTACGCTTCGGAAACGATCTCGAGACGCTGTTCGTATCACATGAATTACCCATATGACGCATAATCATGTTTTAATGATTTCACGTATCTTTGGTGATCACCTATGTACGATTCCGCGTACCCGGTGATTTACCGGTTATAAAAGAGCGGTGATCGATCTGATCTCGCATTTAGTGTACACGATAATCTTATGTACACAATAATAATACAAATGCATATCCGGTAAGTCATTATAAACGAAAATATTAATTGAAATCATTGTGTTTTCATCAATTACGGCTTATTATACCTATTGTGTTTGCGGAGTACATTCAATCTATTACACATCATTCGCCGTTGCTATAGAAACGCGCTCTTTTCGTTCTCAAATTGCGACGAAGCATTTTATATACGTTATTCAAGTATACTTCGTATTACGAGTCTCTTTCGTATTATTTAATAGTTAATTCACTCTAATCGAATAATTTTCAGTGGTTTTAATTAAACAAAGCAATAATTTTTTAAGGGTCATGTATTTTGTATAACGTTTACTCTAGCGTTGCAACAGTAAGTTAATATTTTGCATTATCATTCCTATTTTATTATATATACAGTATAAATTCCTATTATTTACGAAAGTATATAAAATTATTTTCCAATATATATATATATATATACACATACATCTTGTAGTTATAATTAATATAGAGGTACATATATGTATATATCCATTTGCTCTTATTTCGCAAAATAAGAAGTCGAGACGAATTATATCTAACTACTTGATTGTATATGGCAAATATATCTTTTTTTCTGTTCTCACGATCCTTGAAACAGGACGCATTACATATCACCTTCGAAATATTAATTTAATAGTTAAAACTTTTACTAATATACTCGATTAAACAACCATTAAAATTTGTTGTATAAAACAAAACGATCGTTAAAGAGACACTCCCCTATGTTCCATAATAACTGAATCGTGATAGTATTGGTATATGGCAGTGTAAAAATGTTTCCGCGATAACAATCGTTCATCAATAATGAAATAATTATACGAGATCGTTATTATACGTTCAGACGATAAAATTTATAATCTATAGGAGAAATGTAGATCTTCACCAAACTTGGACTTCATAAAAATCTTTGATAATAATACATAATACTTCCCTCTTCGTAATTCATTTCTTTTAATATCAAACCAGCAACGGTTAATTCTATAAGTATGATATATGTTTATTTTTATGTGTTGTACCTCTATTATATATTATATATTTTTATCGTACATTAACAAAATAAAATTATTCATGTCACAGTATTAACTTGAATACCATGTGTGTGTATGCATAAAGGTACTAATGTGGTAAAACTAGTCTTTACCACGGATCATTATAATTATAGAACGGTATTATTTTGATTCTATTATGTAATAGAACATATATACAAGAGTGACAATATATGTAAGGCCTGACGATACAGTGACTTTTTTTCATAGTTTTCGTAGGTGCAATGGCGATTATCTTTAATTTAAAATTGCTTAATCATTCTATAGATATTCGTTTACGCTTATAACTTAAGCTAAGTCTTTGGCTTAGCATCGGTAATAGTAATCGAAATAATTCAGTATAAATTCATAATTGAACCTAAGCCTGTCATATCATTTCCAGTATTATTTTAATTGACGCTACGTTCAATTAGAATAATGTCTATAAAGAAAGAGAAATAACATAATATATGATAGATATAATAATATAAAGTAATTTAAAAAATGCATAGTATTTTCACTTGGAGAATAATCGATAGCAATCTGCAACAATGCAAATTAATATTTCCAATATATAGATCATTATTAATATTATTCACAATCAAAATAGGGCCTAATATATATACACATGTATATTAATATAAAAGACGAAATTAGAACAAAACTACTCTTCGAATTATAGCTAGTATAACATGTAAAATACTAGAATTTTGTTAAGATCACAATTTTAATACAAGCATTACAAAAATTTACATACAGTCAATGAAATATTTACAATAGAAATTCCAATACATTCTTATAAGTTCAAATATACTGAATATATATAATTTTTTATATGTATATATTATCTTGTATACCAGAAGTTATATCGATATAGAATTAAATTGAGTTGTTTTGTGTATATATTTTAAAAATATTACATAATTTAACATATGTAATATATCTCCATAAATTATATAAAGAATATAGAATGTTTTCATATAGATTTCGTTTTATGTATTTATAAACAAAGACACAAAAATAAAATATTAATAAACCATTAGTGTTTGATAAAACAATTTAGTATTTATCGTTATCAAAACGCATAAAATAAACCACAGTTAGAAGTATTAAAATTGAACAATGATAATTCTTCTCGTCTTCTTGAGGAACTCAGCTGATGCTTTGTTATTTTGATTATCCATATCATTTTTACACTATTATTCCGTAATAGTAGTGGTAACCCAGTATATTTTTCCTGGATGGACCATCTTGAAATATTTGATATCATATACATATGTTACCTGATTACATTTCAAAAAGAGGCAGATATGGGAAACCTTAAACTATTGTTCCGAAGTAGTAAATTCTTTATGGAGAAATGTTTCGATATCCACTCGACATATAGGACAACGTTTATTGGTGCATAACCATCGATCAACACAGTCAATATGAAATAAATGCATACATGGAAGCCTCCTGAATAAAAAAAATACAAAATAGATTATAATTTATAATGCCTTATCTAGAAAAATAGAAAAAATACAAAAAAGTTAGAACTAAAATTCTTACCTGACACGTTCGCAATCTTCAAATTCAGATAAACATATTGTACATTTCTCAATAGCATCTTCGCCATTTTCTACTTTTTTTACCTATAAATAGATACATAATGTATGGTAATAAACTGTTTAAATAATGCAAATATAACGATATCAAAAGGTTTTAAAATTTCAATCCTTACCCGTTTATATTTGTGAGGGAATGTATGGCTTTCAATGGATTCTTGTGTAGCCCCACAACTTATATGAGCCATACGTCGCAAATCAACAATGCGCATATAATTGTCCAGTCGTGACATATGACGTGCTCCTTGCAATACAAATTCTGACATACCCGGTGCAAACGGCAAACCTATCTGGTGTGCTCCAGATCCTTGCTATATGTGTTAAAATAATATGAAACAATATGTTTGAAAAGTCAGTGTAATATACTTAACAATATAAAGCAGAGCTGGGATTTAGTTGCACATTTCGGCCGATATTCAGCTTGGTTCCTGCCCCTTACTTCACTAATCCGCGCGCAGCCTAAATGCCGATCGGCATTTAGTAAAGTAAGAGGTAAGAACCAAGCTGAATATCGGCCGAAATGTGCAACTAAATCCCAGCTCTGATATAAAGAAAAAACAAACCATATGGGGATGGAAACTAATGTGAACGTGATGCATGCGTTGCGACGGCCGTTGATGTGGATCATAATGATACATATGATGATGTACATGTTGATGTATTGGTTGATGCATCGACGGTAACATTAGCGAAGACATTGAGTCAACTGGCTGATTATTCAATGGATTTACCTGTGGATACATACAATAATAAGAAAATTATGTAATAAGAAAATAATTTAAAATATGGTATTGAGATATATTAAGTTGTTAGATTACGATTATAGGCAGCACAGGACATGGTCCCCTATAGAAACTAGATGGCCCTCGAGCTTCAGGATGACTGTAAACAGTCGGTTGCTGCGGTGGTGGTAAAATAGGAGGTGGGAGATAATTTTCTGTATACGCTGCGGTATCCGTTCCATTACTGCACCGAGTATTCGGGGGACTACTGTTTCCTCCCTCTCCACAAGTATGTTGAGTCGATGAATGCACATGAGCATTACATGGTCCCGCACTATATATTAATAAAGTTCAATTTAGTAAATCAAAGTGCATTTTTGCTTATAATAAAAAATATTATGTAAATATATTAATGTACTAACGTGTGATGTGACGAAGATCTGTGGTAAAGTCTTCGTCTATGTACTTCTTGCATACGTTGTTGATTCATCCATAATCTTTCTTGCATAGGATGCATTCGTGGTCTTACTTGTACTACTTCTGTAGCTGCATCTGTTTATAATAATAATAAAGTTTATTTTTGTTTCCCCATAATTTTATAATATATTATAATAAACTTTATATTCTAATTATGCTATTTTTTAATTGATAAACAAATTTCTAAATATAGAAAAGACATACCTCCTATAGATGAATAATTTGTATGAACAGGCAATCTGTGATTGTGATACGTGCCTCTATTATGCATGTTATACAAATGATTCCAATAGTCTGGTGATCCATGCATACAGTGGGTATTATTTCTAAACAAGATTTTATAATATGAATAATGTAATAAAAATTAAAAAATAATTGTAATATGAGATAAAGACAATTGTATTTAAGAATGTGTAATGCTTACCTATGACTAAAATCTGTTGACCATGGATTAACTACAGGATTTGTTGGCGTAGATGATGTATGTTCTTCATCAGATTCTACAGTTAAGTCAACTACGGTGACTGTGCGATTATCTTCACTTGTATTTTCTAATGGGTTCTATATTATAGAAAATATATTCTTTTAAATAAAGTTTTCATAATATCTACGCTAATAATTTTTCAGCAATATCTTATTTTATTTTTTCTCACTTTTGTATCTTTCGTCGTTGTGACCATATTTCACAATATTGCTTGTGTACTATTAATGTTTTCAATATAGAAGAATTATACAATAATATAAAGATTTTTTTAATAGCAGCCAATATCTTTGATATATTATATAGCTGATAGAGATAGCAGTAATAACACTATTTTAACTGAAGTAATCTTTATAAATAAAAGCTACAACTACAGATTTTTTTACAACAAACATACAGAGAATCTCTCTTTCTCTATGATCATTTTTCATACCAAAAAGATTAAGTATAGTCCTACCTAACTAATCATATATTGCTAGCACATTAATTTTTTTATTATTTTTATATTTAAAAATATTCACATACCTTGGTATTATGGTTGACAGTTCCAAGTACTTCAACTGAGCCATCTTCATCATCACTATCACTACTGGAGGACCAATCTAGCTGTAAATCTGGTGCCGATGGTGCATCGTCACTTTCTATTAGTTACAATATTGACAAATTAATAATCATTTATATATATATTTATATAAGTTTTAATATATTACAAATGCTATGAAAACGTACGAGATGAACGTATTTCTTGAGGAGTTATCACATTTGATATAACTGAATGATACAAACTATTAGACTCATTGGCATTATTACTTCCTAAATTTTGTAAAACATCTGTATTTTCTGTTGATCTTGTTATACTGTAAAGTAATAATTTATTTATAATATATTATGTAATAAATAACAGAGAGATAGATAAATATTAATAAATCAAATAAATACTTGTTTGAAATAGGATGATCCGACAATCTAGATGGTCCTGCTATATTCAAACTATCCGGCTGTTGACCACTCAATAATTTTTGCTCGTCGCTCTTTTTAGTTTTATGCTTGACCGTCAAATCACGATCGTGCAAAATTCTTTTTCTTCTATAATTATCACACACTCTCTCCTCGCACGAATTATTCAATTGTCGAGTCGGAGGATCTTTTTTAGAATTTCTTTCTTGTCTATTTTGGCACATGTTGCAATTCAAGAGATCAGATTGCCAATATTCCTGTGAATCACCAGTTGCATCTTGTTGTGTTAAATAATTTCCATAAACAAAATTATTTTCGGAAGCAGTAGGATGAGTTGAATTTGTATAAGGACCTATAGCTGTTACGTCTGATTCTTCAATATCGCTTTCCGCAAATAAATGCTCATACTCCATTTCATTACCTGGAAGTGAGATATGTTCCATTCATATTGTATTATGTCTTGACAAGAAATCTGTACATGAAAAATAATTTATGTACAGATTGATGAAGAAACTGTCAAGTTCCTTGTGTGTACCTGAAGGAAACCGAGGTTGCGGAGATGGATCAACTGTCGATGTGAATGCCGTATCAAATATATCAGCCAACGACGTAGAGTTAGCTTCTACAGATGCGGCTGTGGACTCTCCTTGAAACAGCTCGCTTTGCTCTTCAGATTTGCCCTTGTGCCAGACATTTTCTGAGTTTGTGCTCTCCTCCATCCTACTTCTATTTTATGCCACACCACAACAATACAACGCATTAGGCGCAAAATTATCCAGACTCGAGTACATTCTGTTGCATAACATTAAAGTCGGAATATTCGCGGAATCGAAATAATCGACTCTGTACCAAGAGGGTATATGCATAGGATGGTATACGCAAATTTAAAGATAACAAAAATAATTTTTTTTCGGATATGTACGAATCTAGAACGACGATAATCCACGTTGAAGCGCAGCCCTGACGTTGAAGGTTTTTTTTCCGTTCTTCGACAATGTTTGTACGTTACGCACAACTTTTCCGGGAACCGTATCGGATTACAGGCAAGAAAAGCCTGGCTCGGGTACGGTTGGGGACGAGGAAAATTGTCGGTCTACTTCCGGGATCTTACTGTACATTCATGCGATAAAATCTCGGATCGATAGCGCATGGAATAATTCGGAGTGCGCTGAAAGTGCATTTACCTTGTAATTCCTTCGACGCTCCCGTCAAGTGATAAGCGTATCTTCTCACCACGTCATTTTTATCAGATTTATTTTTCGTGATACCGCCGTCGCCTGTATCATGCTTTGTATACGCGCCGATATTACCTTCGTGACCGGGGAACTGCGAATTTGATTGAATTGCGATCCATGTAAAAACGTGGATATAATTAAATTCTTATGTCAGTAATAATGATAATGAAATCGAAAAGAATTTATGTAGACTGGCGCAGACAGTCTTTTAAGCGATACACATCCGGCAACGGCGGTACCATCAATTGTGCCTCTTGTCAACTACGCTTGCTCTCAGAACATCCCAGATGTCCTGCTGATTATACAGTACGCTACCTTTCCAGCCTCTTTACGGAAGGTTTGTCGCAAGCTCCAACATGCTCCAACATGCTCCTATCATAGCTCCTACCAACGAGATACTATTAAGCCTGATTTATAATGGCCATAATCGTTAACTTATGCCGATGCCGGTAAAGGGTGCTATTACATGAGTAATACATGAGTAATTACATGAGCGAAAACACGGAAATACGGAAACGCGAAACCATAACAGCGGATTGCTTCTGATTGGTTACGCGTTTCCGCATTTCCGCGTTTTCGCGCTCATATAATAGCACCCTAAAATTCAACCATATGCTGGATTCACACTGCATCCGATTTTCGTCGTACGATGCTCTGCAACCAATCAGACAACAGGATTCCGACGAATTTTGCTTCGTATTATCGGAATC
>NW_017257442.1:427373-433100 GCF_001594055.1 Mycetomoellerius zeteki | reverse complement strand
TTAGTATGAACAAAAGCATTGAAATCCCATGGTTGAACTTTACCGGCACCGGCATAAGTTGACGGTTACGGCCATTATAAATCAGGATCGTACGACGAAAATCGGATGCAGTGTGAATCCAGCATTAGATCGACTCCCAGAAATGTCGCACCAAAATGGTGGAAGTGTACATAGTACACGATTTCAAACATGGTGGTTGGATGGTTCATCTTTTAAACTGTACTTACATGTCCCTTCGTGCACTTTCATTCACTAAACTTCTACACAAATAAACCCGTATTAAACTAAAGAACACATAAATTAAGCATCTGTACATATTTTTTTGTTTATGAATAAACTAATTACAATTAAAAAACGTTGATTTGTATACTTGGCAGCTTCATTTTCCCAAATAAAATACGTATATGTAAATGCATAAATTCGAAATGGCCGCGTTTCGCATCAAAATGGATGCGAGTTTGCGGTACTTTGTAAATCTAGTGACTTTACCATATATTATGGCTGTGTTCCAGAATTTACTGCCAGTACTATTGAAAATCTATAGTTTACGTTATGTGCAGTAGATTTTTAATACTGATCGTAAATTTTGGAACACTGCCATTATATTTATTATACAGGGTGTCCCGTAAAGATTCGAACAACGCTTAAGGAGAGATTCCTGAGATTATTAGGGAGTTTTTGCAATAACGTGAATCCAGATACGGTGAACGCTAAAGTCATGTTATCCTTTTCTTAATTAGTTAAGAAGAAGATAACCTGACTTTACCGTTCATCGTATCTGGATTCACGTCATTACAAAAATTCCCTATTTTGAGACGAAAATTCTAATACGAAAATGTCGAGGCTACAACAATTTTTTGAATTATAAGCTAACTTTAAATGCTTATAAGTAGAAAACCATTTTACTTCTATAGCCTCTATTATTATTTCTGGATTCTTTTGAACATTCTAAGATGAAAATCCTAATACGAAAATATCGAAGCTATAATAGTTTTCGAATTGCACACTATCTTTAACCAATTATAATTTAAAAGTTATTATAGTCTCAACATTTTGGTATTAGAATTTTCGTTTCAAAATCTCAGGAATCTCCTTTTAAGTGTTGTTCGGGTTTTTACGGGACACCCTGTATATTCATATTATATATTCGGCCGAGTAATGAACAATTAATAAATTAAAAATTTGCCAGTAGAATAAGTGCGACATGTTTAGACCGGAATCAGACTACGCATTGAAGATTGAGATTGAAGATTGAAATTTGACCAATAAGGACAAAGAAATTTTAGCTCCTTTCGTTTCGATTGGTCAAATCTGAATTTTACAATCTTCAATCTCAATCTTCAATGCGTAGTCTGATTCCGGCCTATAACCAATAAGCTGTAGCGATCGAGGCTCGATTCTCGATTCAACGCTCTCGCAAGTTCGTGGCACAACCGGGCAAACTTCGCGCGGTATCTCCTGTCTGTGTCTTTTCCTGGACTTGACCTTCTTGTTAGATTGTGGTGACTAGTACTTTCAATGGTGCTCCGGTGTTAATTCAATTTTGAGCGTTGCCTCCTCAGCGGAAAGGACAGACTAAAAGATGGCTGTGGCTGCTAGGTCATTTTCAAAATTCGCTGGTGGGTCTTCGCAGCGTATCCTCGTACGTCCCGTAATATCCTCGCGTTCCATCGTTTTCGATGTTCTCTCTGACTTTTGCACATTTTAATGGCAATACTCTCGAGATTTTTTCTCCCGCTGATTACGCCATGCGCAGCCTATGAGCTAGACTAAAAATAATGCTGACAGCTCGCATTTATGATAACATTTCATTATATAAGGGAAGACTTAATCGCGTCTTATCGGGAAATGCGTGTTTTACTAATTAAGAATGATCTATGAGCTAGTATGCAAAGCAATTGGATGATTTGTTCTCACAGTAATGCTCTCGTGACCCTTCCCCTGTCGTGATAACTTGCACATAGAGCTAGGGTTAGCGATTCCCCTTTTCTTTCATATGCTTTAATTTTTTCTATATTTTTCTCTCAGAAAATTACATGTTTTACATAGGTATATTTTCTGCTTGTTATTTTATGTCAATGTAAATATCAAATTACATTCATTGGATAATTTGTAAGCAAGTGAACTTTGACCTAGAAATTTTGCTGTCAAGATACTAAAAGAGAAATAAACACTTCTTTTATTTTCAATTTGTATGTAATATTGTTAAATATATATTTTTGTATATGATTTCTTATTTTAATTTGTATATTGATATTAGTCTCTATATGATGTCATACTTGTGACATTTTTAGTTAATAAATATATCCTTTCCTTCTTTCACATGTATCTTCTTTTTATCACATTAGATTTACCAATATATATTTATTATAATGTTCTTACGATGTTTCAGTCAAAAATTGTGGAAGTTTATTACGCTCTCAGGTGAGGTTTAATTATACAGAAACTAGGAAGAATTTAAAAATTGATGCAAATACCAAAGTGATGTGTCAAGGTTTTACTGGAAAGCAAGGGACTTTCCATTGTCAGCAAGCACTTGATTATGGTACAAAGATAGTAGGTGGAGTTAGTCCTAAGAAGGCTGGAACAGAACATCTTGGTAAACCAGTATATAAATCTGTTAAGGAGGTAATACTACTCTTTTACAACATTTATTTATTTATCCGCTGATATTTAAATTGTTTGTGGTACTTTATAGGCCAAAGAAGCAACTGGGGCTACTGCAACAGTTATTTATGTTCCTCCTCCTGCTGCAGCGTCAGCCATTATGGAAGCAATTGATGCAGAAATGCCATTAATTGTTTGTATTACGGAAGGTATTCCTCAACATGATATGGTCAAAGTAAAAAGACGATTACTCGAACAAAATAAGTCACGTTTAATTGGCCCAAACTGTCCTGGAATAATAGCACCTGAACAGGTATAAAAATAATTTTTTTTTTAGACAGTACAAATTTATTGATAATTAAATATAATTCTTTCTTTCATATGTGATATTATAGTGTAAAATTGGTATTATGCCTGGTCATATACATCAAAAAGGAAAGATTGGTATTGTTTCGAGATCTGGAACCCTAACTTATGAGGCTGTGAATCAAACGACACTTGTAAGCATATTTAAAAAATTGTAACTTAAAAGATTGTATGTTCATAAAATGTCAAATATGGTAATAATAATTTTCTTTGAAGGCGGGACTTGGGCAAACATTATGTGTTGGTATTGGTGGTGATCCATTCAATGGTACTGATTTCATCGATTGCTTGGATGTATTTCTTACCGACCCAGATTGTGATGGTATTATAATGATAGGAGAGATTGGTGGTAGTGCAGAGGAATTTGCAGCAGAATATCTCATCGAAAAGAATACTGTTGGTTCCCGTTCAAAGTTATTGGTACCCAAATCCCAAATACAATCCAACCTAATCTAATCCTATCTTACCTTTGTCCTGGAAATCTATCATAAGATTAGTATGTTTTACTAATATTTTACTCACTAAATAGTAAGTACATGTTATGTTGTAGGGTGGAAAAGCTAAGCCAGTGGTATCATTTATCGCTGGTATTACAGCACCACCTGGACGAAGAATGGGACACGCTGGTGCTATAATCTCAGGAGGAAAGGGTGGTGCACAAGATAAAATTAATGCACTCGAAAAAGTGAGTCAAAATTTCTATTCATATACCATTAATGCTCATATATCATTAATGTTACACTTGAAATAATTTTTGGAATCAAGCAATATATATATGGGTTCTGTTATCAGGCTGGTGTAATAGTAACAAGAAGTCCTGCACAAATGGGTAATGAACTTCTAAAGGAAATGACACGACTTGGCTTAATTAATTAAATCACACACTACTATAATTCTGTGTAGTTTCCTTCATATCCGTGTAAAATGTCTTCGTGAAAAATAAATTGAAAGTATGCCATACAGCAATAACTCACAGAACACATAGTAGTGTATTAGAGCATAAAAATTATTTCACTTGCTAATATTACATTATTCTCAATGACATAGATTATTGATCAATGTTGAAGATTACATTGAAAATAATTGATATTTTTTAAAGAACTGGATTTATTTTAACAGTGAACAACTTTTATGATACTTTTACAGAATTAATTGTTATGTTAACAGTGACAAAACAATTGTTCAATAATAATTTACAAATTATCTAAGGGAACGTTAAAACTGCCAATGATCTGTTGCAATTTAACTAATTGCAGAGTAATTTTTTCTATAATATGTAAACATAGTTCTGAGGAATGGTTGTTTAGGTATATAATGTATTATTGTAAATTAAATCAAGCATATAATATATTACAGTAATGAATTTAAACTTTATGAAATGTATCATTGTAAAACATGTTAAGAATTCAAATATATATGTATAAATATTGCTGCTTGTTCCCACAACTATTTGATTTTTTTTTTAACATATAAAGTAGTCTCTTCCTATATTCACAATCAGTGGAAAGCAAAACTACCTCAACACTGTCATCTAAATCCCATTACTTTATCAATAAAATTAGCAATATCTGCACTTTTGTCATTGGTGAATGACTTTAACTTTGCGAAGTCCATTGTTTGTATGACACGCAACAAATTCTTACAAGTACAATAATACAAATGTTCATCTTTGTATAGCTGCTCAGCCAGTTCAATCTGATGATTATCCATGAGGAGATCATTGGTCACCACAATTAAGTGTTTGCATTTTTCCAAAGCTTCCAGCACGCTTCCTGCACCTGCATGGCTTATCACAAGGTCTGCCAGTTCTATATATTCTCCAATGGATGGACTTAATCTAAAAATTTCTATTTTATGGAAGCCATAACGTGTGGTACAATCTGGTTCCAATTTGCTATTGCCAATTTGCAAGATTAGATGCCTGTAATTATGTGCTGATAGGGCCTAGAATAGCAATATTAATTGTAAGTTTTCTAACAGATATATACATACAAATGCAATGAAGAACAGATGGTTAAACGTTACAGTATTCGAAAAAGATCCATATAAATAACGATAAAATAAGTTTATTCGCGTTGCTTGAAATCCTTAAAAAAAATTTGCACTTAAAACGAGATAAATATGTATTTGGGCATTCAACAGAAAGCAAAGATTCTGAATGCACAAAGTGTAAGCAACGCAAACAGATGTAATATAAATAATTGTCTATACTACCTCCAGAACTACAGGACTCAATACTGTAGTTATTAAATCATCAAATTTTGTTGTGCCAACTGTAACAAATACAGTTTTTTTATCTGACATAGTGTAATGTAGTATAGTTTCTTGTATCGAAATAATGGCTAATTATCCCTTATGTTTCCACTTTGGTAATTATTTAAAATGCTCTCCTCACCTCCAATCATAATAAAAATGTACTCATTCGATACGTTTTCACGCTGGCTTTATTCCTATAATCTTAAAACTGATTCTACCTTAGTTACATTGCAACGTCGCAAGTGTCGCGGGTTACGATCCAATTAGAGCACTATAATCATGGTGTAATAAAGAAGAGGTGTGTTCGTGAGGTACACTAAATTTTGTACGGAATCCACAGACGTTGCTCAAGATTCGAGATGGTCTTAAGCTAGTGCTTGAACCAATTAGAGAGCCGTATTAACATCTTAAGACTATTGCTGGATTCACACTGCATCCGATTTTCTTGGTACGACGACATCCGGACGATGAGAAAACAACAGATTTGTTATGGAAGAA
>NW_017257442.1:413717-427181 GCF_001594055.1 Mycetomoellerius zeteki | reverse complement strand
TTACTTAAGATGGTTTTGAAATAAGAACCGACTATGAATACCGGCCTAAGACCGGACTATGAATTCCGACCTTTGACACGTTCTGTGCATATATGGCGTTGGAACAAATCGCCTTCCATATTGGAAAATCATAGCAAAGAAAACAAGGTTGTGTTCCGATCAGTGTTGTTAGGCGAGTCACCTTTTGACGCATGCGCGTTTGGACATGGCATCAGTGCTGTATTAGGCCGGTATTCATAATCAGATCTTATATTCAAGATCGTCTTAAGTTCAGCCTTGAGGTGTCACGATCAGAGGGCCGCATTAGCGTCTTAAGACGTTACTTAAGACGGTCTTGAAATAAGAATCGACTATGAATACCGGCCTTAATGTCGAAATGTCGGTATGTAGAATGGCCTTTAGAATTGACTATGAATACCGCCTATAGTCGATTACCCCAGATCTACAATAGAGTTTTAAGCCTTAAGCCATAAGAAATGGACGAATCATAGTCGATTATTCCCCTCGAATTCGACTATAATTGGTCAATTTCTTACGACTTAAGGCTTAAAACACCTATTGTAGATCCGGAGTAAAGCCTTGTGTCCATGATACTAGAAATCGGTCCGAGACCTCGGATGAAAAAAGAATTGACCAATCGCAATGGTCATGTGATCAAAATGTTCAAATGTGATTTGTCGATTTTTTCTCTGTCCAAGATCTCGGACCGATTTCTAGCATCGTGGACATCGGGCTTTAAGCCTTGTGTCCACGATGCTAGAAATTGGTCCGAGATCTCGGAGAGAGAAAGAATTAACCAATCACATTTAAACAATTTAGTCACATGATCAATGCGATTGGTCAATTCTTTCTTCATCCGAGATCTCGGACGGATTTCTAGCATCGTGGACACTGGGCTTTACACCATGATTGCAGCTAAATCCCGGACATGGCCGCTCTCAGGCTTTTCTTTGTTCGAATGAATATCATACAAGTTGTAAGTCAGTGCTGATTTTAGTATTTACGTCTGTTGAAATTCGGTTAATGTGCGATCAACGAGCAATTGACGAGGTGGGACGAGATTTATCTCGATAATCATTGTAAACTGTTTACGAAGAACAATAACAAAATACCGTAAGAATGAAGGCATCGCTGGATCCGATATATGTGCAGGTATAGCATATTGTTTTGTAGTAGTAAGAATTGCACACATGATTTATGTAGATCGTCGGTATAACCGGCGAACAAGTTGTATTAAAAATCGTCTTTGGAAGCTGCACAATCACTTAAAAAATTTATTTTAAGTCTTTTTACTCGGTTCCTCACGGGACACCACTCCCAACAATTCTATGAAGATTCGACAGATATGGTCTTGCACGAGTAACGTTGACCTTTAAAATATGTGTATAATACTGTAGCTCAATTAAATTATACATATGTTCGTGCATCAATTTGTTTGACATTTCGCTTTTATATGATCTAAAAGAAGCGTAAAACAAGCAGAACAATTTTTTGTGTTAAATTCTATGATATTTTCGTTATGTTAAAATAGCTCTCAAAAAATGTGGAACAAATAATTAAGTAACTTTTACTGTATATCATGCGACGTTGGTTCTCACCATAAGAACTGTTTTTTTTTAAATTTTGTAATTTATATTTATACATGAAATCATGCAAAATTGTGTTCAAACGGTTCAAACAAGTTTTTTTTTATTTTATCTTATCAATAAATTGTATTTAATATGTATTAAAAAATATTTAATTTGCATGTTATAAAATCTTTGGAAGAAGTAGTAAAATAGTGTAAATAGTGCATTTAGCCATTCTTAATTTATGTATAATTTCAAACATTCATTTATTGACTTTAAATTATTCTTGTTTAAAAATTATTGATCGGATACAATTTTGCCAAAGAAAAAGCATTGCTTCTTCTGATACAGAAGAATTATATCATATATTTCTCGATATTTGATTTGTATATTTATTATTACTCCTATTTTCAGGAATTTTTATTTAAACAGTCAAATACGTTTCAAGTATTTGATTTGAAGACTCCTGCATATATTCCTGCTACTTGCAATCTTCTTGTGGCTGACAAGAAACGAGGACTACTTTACATAGGACATGATGATAGAGTTACTGTCTTAAAGCCAGCAGAGGAGAACAGTGCAGAATGGAAGATAGAACTTCAATTACCAGGCGTTATATCAAAGATTGCAATTAATTGTGATTATAATTATGTTGCTATAGGCATAGCATTGAAGCCTACAGTATTGATATATGATGCCCATTCACTAGCTAGAAATGTATGCACGTAGCATATTTTTGCAGAAGTCTTAAAAACACATTTCGACGTTTTATCCAATACTATAGAAATCCAGAAGTTATATATTTATTATTAATTAATGCATTAATTTTCAGAGTCTCAACCTATTACTTGAAATAACACCATCGAACAAGCTAGATAGCTACATAACAGACATACGATGGAATCCTACCGTACCTGCAATGCTTTGCACTGTTACTAGTGACTGTACTATTGGTAGCTTTCAACTGAAGATAGAAGAAGAAAATCGTGTACCAAAAATATCTGTACTTTCTAAAGTGTCAAACGAGCCACAGGCTTTATGTGCAGCCTGGAGTCCCAAAGGCAAACAAATAGCAGTGGGTTGCAAGAATGGAGACATTGTACAACTGAAACCAGATACTTTGAAGGTTGCTAGAACTATCATGGGTCCTTCACCATCTATGGGAGAAGCGATTAACATCCTATGGCTCAGCAATTATCAATTTTGTGCCGCATATCTGAGCAACGAGCGGCATATAAATGTTCTCATCGTTGACGCACCGAAAGGAGAAACAAATGCTATTTTTACATGTTATGAAGATATTACATACGGTTTTCCCGAAGCTGAAGGAGAGGACAGCGTTCCACGCTATTATTTTGAACATGTACCGGAATGGGGACTTATCATAGCGGGTAGTAGCACCAGCAGTGAAATAGCTGTGCTAGGCACTACAGATGGTGGCGCGAATTGGAATCAATGGCAATTAGTCGACAGTGGTAGGGCTCAATTGCCGCTGATGAGAACTACGGAAATTTATCCCTTGGGTCTAGCCGTAGACAAGTCTCCAACTACCAAGTTACCATGGGGCACGGATTCGACATTGCCATATCCAGTTCCTGTTTTACATATTCTTGGAACGTCCGGGAAATTATGCAGCTTCCACATGGTCAATCTGGCATCCAACTGCCCTATCATTAATGTTCCTCCTACGGAAATTATCACGCCTCCAGCACCGTCACAGTCTAATACTTCACCTATAGAAATATCGTTTTCTATGAATGCTGCGATTACCAGCACACCTCGTTCGAAACAACCGGAGATGGTACTGGAACGCTCAAAGCCTCCTCCGATGACAAATATATTTGGCGACTCTCTGAAAGCAGCGGGATTCTTTCAACCACCTGTGGAGCAACCAATGGAACAGCCGAAACCGCAAGAAGAAAAAGCTGCGCCGCAGATGATTGTAAAATCAATTATGCCTAAGGAACCACCAGTGTCAGAACCTATAAAGACGGAAACCAAGTCAGTTTTAGACAAAGAAGCAAGCTCGCCACAAGTAGCGGAACAGAAAGCTTGTATAGACGATAACATACGAATGCAAGCTTATATGCAGGAGCAGGTATTATTTGAGAAAGAACTGCGAAGTAGGCTGGAACCACAGGTGTGGGAATGTGGTACAGACTTGGAAAAGAAACAGCTTGGAGAGACGTCCGTCGTCATAGAACAGTTTTTGAGAGATTTAAAGGACACGACTAACAGTCTGTCCAGCGATATAGCATATTTAAAGGCTTTGTTGCTTCAATCATTTGCATGGGTTGAAGAAACTAAATCGAAAAATGCGGCCAGTGTTGATATCACCACTAGAAACTGCAGCGAAAACAGCAAAATAGCGGATCTGCAACGATGGTACTACTACACGCAAACACAACTGAATCAAGTTAGTAAAATCTTGGATCTAGAATGGTCGGATCACAAGGCGCACGTAAAGTCGAAGATGAAAATTCCTAACTTGGAGTACGTGTATCAGAATCTTCTAATGCATAATAAGATTATCGCAAAAGAAAAAGAGAAGCTTGAGCAAATTTCGCGACGGTGGAAGTCTCTCAATCGCTCATTGGCAATTAGTGGTGTGTCCAATCTTAATCGCTCAATGGCGAGTCTGCATGTGAGTTCGCCAAAATCGCCAGCTTCAATTATTCGGGGAAAAACCGACGTTATAGACGCCCGTTGCAAAACTATCGCTTCGAAAACTTTGAGTTTTACACATGAAAAGCAGCTCAAGTTAAGGACATTGCTCAAGGAATCATCTCCAAGAATCATCAAGCCGGTCAATCCATCACCGATTCAGGATCGTTTGAAGGCTACGTTGTCTTCCCTGGCGTCTCTCAGTCCTGTGATCAATGAGACTAAGACCAAACCCGAGCCACCGATTGTTAAACAGAATATCACTGTCAAACAGCCGATCGAGAAACAGTTGAAATCGCAAAGTCCCCTCGCTTCGTTGAACAGTATCGTTGCGAGAATCGGTTCATCCGACACGAATGGCATCCTTGCGCAAAATAAGGCCCAACAGAAGCTGCTTCCAACGACTGTTTCTTTCTCCAGTGCAGTTGCTTCTACCAAGCAAGTGGACAAAAAGCCTGTCATGCCAGCAGCTCTTGCAGTGTCCCAATCTAAACCGAAACAGGATCTGAACGTTAACTTCCCAACATCTATCACGTTTGGAATGTCGGCGCCAAAATCTCAAGATATTTTCTTTTCAAAATCTCTCACAGATGTAACTGCCAGGAACAATAAGGAATTGGCGAGCAGCGATAGCGTTCCTAAAGCTCCGGAATCCGCTTTATTCTCGACCGGATTGTTAAAAGATGTGTTATCAACAGAATATTCATTAACGGAAACCACTCGTATGGGAATCCCACGTAATCTTTCATTGCTTTCTGTGATGCCAGCTGTAAAAACGGACGCTGCTGTCACATTCAGTTTTGCTACACCTAACATGGCTCCGCCTGTTGTAAAAAGTTCGTCCTCTGGTACTGCGCTCGATATGATGTCCTTCGCTTATTCGAAATCCATACCCCACGCTCCTACTGTAGAACCCACGATAACAGTTCAAACAATACCAATGCAAGCACCGATAGAACTGTCGACTTTATCCTTGGGATCACCTAGCACGTTGACTCTTCATCAGGCTAATCATCCAAGTAACAGCGCGGACGGAAAGGTAAATGCGATCACGACTTCCAATAGCTTCGCTGCAGCTGCACCTGTTATTACAGCACAGACTTCCGCGACGACTGCCATTGTTACATCCGTTATGACTCTTGGCGGAGTTACCATTAGCGTTGTAGACGCGAACGCCGTTCGTAGATCAATGACGGAGATGCCATCCACCAGTTCGGTCGTCATCGAGAAAGTCACTACGCCTGAAGTGAAAACACCCACTTTTGGTACTGTAGCTGCCCAGATTCCGATTTCGTTAGCCGCAGCACCAATATTTGGCGGTCAGACCATCATAAAAAATGCAGCGACAGTATCAGAGACGATCACACTGCCCGTTACAACTACTTTCGGCGCAGTTTCTTTCCCATCGATTACATCTACTTTCGGAACATCAATCTTGGCGCCGACTACCACGTCGGTATTTAGCGGATTCGCAAATACATCAGCGGGTGTTACTACCAGCTCTTCGGCGATGCCTGCGAGTAGCACCGTGTCTCCTTTCCAGACTTCCTTAAGTAAATCAACCTTCGGTGAGACCACCACTACTAGTATGCCAGCCGCAAGTTTTGGGATCAGCTCTGCCAATGTCACCTCCGCAGGCACAATCTCATTCGGTATGCCTGCGACGACAACAGCAACTTCGATCACGCCAGCGTTCGGTAAGAGCCCGATAGCATCTCCGGTATCAAACGCGCAGTTCCCAGGTGTACAGACGCCCGCGTCGACGGCGAATATCTTTGGAAAGCCGATAATCAGTCCTGCATCAACACCGTTTGGCAATACTTCGAGCTCCGTATTCTCCAATACGCCCGCTACCTCCTCGAACACCTCTATATTTGGAGGTAATAACATGAATTCTATCTTCGCGACGACTTCCTCAAGTGGAAATATCTTCGGAGGTAATACAACAGGATTCGGTACGGCCTCACCAGGATCTATATTTGAGACCAGTGCCTCGAAACCCGGTATTATATTTGGTGGAGCGACAAATGCACCTGCTTCTCCATTTGGTGGTACAAGTAACACGTCGCCGGCGGCAGTTAGTGGTTCTCCTGCAAGCACAAATGTCTTCAGGTCTACTGTGCCTAATACGTCTCCAATACAGCAACCTATACTTGGCAGCCAACCCGCTTTTGGTCAAACTCCTGCTTTTGGCGCCAAGCCAGTGTTCGGATCGTCACCCATCTTTGGTGGATCGAAACCCGTTTTTGGAGGTAGTGGTTTTGGCTCACCCCCTACATTTGAGTCTCCTAGCATAGGTAAATAAATAGTTGATATTATTATAACATTCTCAAAATGTGAATATATATAGTTTATGTACCTATTTTTGAAGAACAAAATATAAAAGACCTTTCCTATGTATTTTATAGCTCTTTTAACTTCAGCTCAAATGCATAGATATAATGTCTGAGTAGTCTTATAAAAAATTCCATATGGCATAATTACATTATCCTGCATCTATTGTTTATAATAAGAAAATGTTATAAATAGGATTTGGAAGTCCATCTACTATGCAAGCTGGCTCTACAATGGAAAATATGCCAAAAGTATTTGGAGAAGTGACAGGCAGCAGTACATTCGAATCTTTAGCCAATCAATCAGGTGGTCTCAGTTTCGGTAGCTTAGCTCAGAAGAATCCAGAACCAGAGAAACCAACATTCACTGCGTATGTAGTAACTTTTGCACCAATAAATTTTCGATCAAGTCAAAATAATAATAAAAAGATACAGAAATAATTTTGCAAATAATAAATAATCATTTTATTTCAGCGGCAGTTCGTTTTCCAGTTGGAGATGAATAAAATATGGTATTGCGGCAGATTACTTTCAAAACTGTCATAGCAGAATAGAAAATTTCTATTGAATGAAGAATTATCAAATTACAATCGTGTATATACAGTTTTACATTCAGAAAGATGTACTTTTTATGGGAAAAAAATCATTCTATCATGTCTTATACCTTGTAATAAATGAGAACAAATTTAGGTTTTACAATAAAGTATTTTTAATTAAATCGAGAAATTAACTCTGATCGATATTATAAATTGAATTTGAGTGAAAATCATAATGCAGCGCGCGCCAGCTCTCATATTAAATATAAATGAATTAAACATAACTGAATGAAAGTTACGATTTCTTTCTTTAGTGAATATCCATTATTATTACATTAATTTTATTCTTTTATCATATTTTTTATTCTTTTAGAATTTAGTTTATGCGCGTCATATAACAAGAAACAAGACTGGAGAAAACAAAATTAGATTTTTTATTTTACCACTGTTCCAAGTTATTCAGAACATTCATTATCCTATTCTCTGTTTTTCAGTGTTTAGTGACATTCAGATGATTAAAATTTTATTTAGGCTATTTGCAACAAACATCTTGATCTCTCTTGTTATCTCACATGATGATATCACAATGATTTCTCTCAATATATAAAACGACAAATTTGTTTAAATTACATATTTTATTAACAAATTAATTCTTTGCATCAAGTATTAAATCTTGATCTACAAAGATACGTATAAATTAAATGATCAAAAAATATTAAATGATTATTACACAATGATGTAATCATATGCTCCTTTTGATGGCTTTCGGTGCAATTGACACTTTGATAGGTTTACACAAATCAATCACGCATGGATCATCTAAAGGTGGATGTGTGCAAATCGATGATGAAGGTAACAGCAATGCTAAAGAAATTTCTACATTACAAGGCTCCATCCACACTTGATGCGATAATAGAACTGTCGTCCTCAATCTGTAATCTTTCTGATCGGACTGTTGCATACGCAGATCTGACTGTCGCGGTAACAGTAATTGCACTTGTTGATCCGGATGTCTCAGCTTTATTCGCAGAGTAGAGGAATCACGTAGATTCAATATTTTGGCGTTTAAGGGAATTCCCAGCAAAAGACCACCCGTGAATTTTAGTGCAGCATCGGCATCGCCTCTCGGTTCCTCGATGTGTGCTCGACAAAAGCGCGTCGTCGCTGATGGTCTCGGTAATCGCTCTTCCCCCTGTACTACAGGCGTCAAAAGCAATGGCAACAAAAGCCGCGTTAAGGAACCCGGTTTCACGTCCGCCAAAGTGGGTATTTGTAGAACTAAAGCCCTGGAGAACGGTGGTAGCCTTGATGTATCTTGAGGTAAAGCGTCAGCTTTAGGTAGGAAATAACGGGCCAGTGGTAATGCGCTGCCGGTAGCACTTTCGGTCACCCTAACTAATTCTATAGCCAGTGCTTTCAACCACATATCATTAGCCAATATAATATCATTTTCATTTAATCCACTAAACAAACGTTGTAATCTAGAAAATGGTAAGTATAATTTTATTAATTTTTCTTATATAATCTTTTATATATTATTAGTAAAATTGTATATATATCAAAACGATTTCTTTAATACATATTAAAGGTATATACTTTTGTGTATGTTGAAGAAGGATGAAAATATTGTTGTTAGTATTTGGCACTGGATTCGCCGAAATAGACGTCGTCGAAGACACAGAACATTCTTTGAGGACAGACTTCAATAGCAGCAGGCATCGAATATACAAGGCGGTGAAACGTGCCGCACCTTCCATGTGAT
This sequence comes from Mycetomoellerius zeteki, assembly GCF_001594055.1. Taxonomy (NCBI): domain Eukaryota; kingdom Metazoa; phylum Arthropoda; class Insecta; order Hymenoptera; family Formicidae; genus Mycetomoellerius; species Mycetomoellerius zeteki. The sequence continues at coordinate 418,318 of NW_017257442.1, read as the reverse complement.
GATCCATCTCTGCCATACGATCAAGATCAATGGCTGCAGTTTCTAAAAGCTGCGTATGAACTCTTCCTCCTGGTCTAGCATTCTCGATTCCAATTCCCATCTTCTCCAAGAACTCTCGACCACGTTGATCCCTGTTCTCTTCATTATTCATATCTTCCATTTTGATTCCTGAACTAGTAAGTGCTGGTCGTAATCGCGGAACTAGATGAGGCATAGTGTCGCGCAAATAGTGATAGTGTTTAGAAGCATGCTCTGTAAATAGAGCGTGCATACTTGGACAGTGTAATGCTGCGTTGAAGATTAAAACAAGTACACTTGCATCTGTTATAAAAAAGTTAAGGACATTGCAACTTTAAAATTTAAGACTATTTACATAACGAGAATTGATATAAAGGATACAGGATGGTTCATCCACATCTGGCTCAGGTGTGTCGAAGAAAGGATGTCGGCCAAGAAGTTGTGGTACTAGAGGTAACGTTAAGTACGGATGTGATGCGCCTAATTCTGCTAAACAATTCCTGATACTCTCCCTGTCCTGAGGATACCGAGTTAAATTATCTAGCAAACGATTAACGCACATATAACGACAATTTGTGGTAGCGAGATGACTAGCAGCTAGCATAGCGTGCAAGCCTTCTCTCACTTCTCCCGAGAAATCTTCCAAAGCGCCTAAAATTGTTTCCAATTGGTCCTCTTGAAGAGTTACACTTGACGACATTTTCTTTAAAGATTCGATAGCTCTTAATCTGACATCCTGAATCTCATCGTTAAACATATCCACCATAAAGTCCAATGAAATTCTAGATATACTCGGTTGTTCTAACGAAAGTGTACAGAGTGCTTCAACTGCTGCTGTTCTTACCTAAATTTTTTTTCAAAAAATGAAAAATTTATTTTCAATCGATATGAGAAATGATCATAGAAAAAAAAGTTCAATTATGATTAAACTGTTTTTAAGCTTAACTACAATTACAAACTTGAAAAAAACATGAAATATAATAAACTTGATTCACAGGATAATCTAATAAATATTATAAAAAATTCTCTATTATTTTATGTAACGCGATAAATTCATACCTCTAAAAATTCATCTTCTAAACCATGAATGAATGCTCCACAAGATCCACTTTTCTCTTCAACTTCGGGTCTGTCTGCTTCAATTACTTTTTGTTTTTTATCTAAGGCTTGTTCTATGTAGCGACGTGACACACTTTTCATGGTTCCCAAAAGGGACATTGCAGAAGCTCTAACACGAGGTGATAAATCACCCATAAGACTGCAAATTTGTGAAAAAGCACAGTCTACCATTCGTACATCCTCTCCATCAGATCCAACAATGATACTATAATGTATAAAAGAAACACAAAAAAAAGTTCATTGTAAGATTTTATTTTTAAAATATGTTTATATTTATGTACTGACTTTTCTGGATACTCTCGGCCTAAAAGATAGATAAGTTTAAGAACAGCTCGGCGTACAATTTCATAATCATCGCCAAGAGCTGCGCAGGCTTCCTTGAAAAAACTCGCAGGAAGTCTACAACCTCTATGAGAATGTAATTCTGCCATGGTTTCGAAAGCTTGAGCACGAACTCGTGGATCTTGAGAGCGGGCATAATTGCCAATTAATGTTAAGGTATCATCAGCAGTGTTTGCAGTTAGATAACGCCCGATAATCGAAAGACATCGCGTTTGAACACCATGCCATGTGTCAGGCAAATGTTCCTGTGCAATCTTCAATACCAGTGCTCTAAAAATACAAAAATATTTCTTCTCATTAATTTATCAATAAAAAAAATGTTTTTACTTTATTAATTAAAGCAAATATTTAAATTATAATAGCAAATATATATATGCATAAAAATGATATCTTAAAGAAAAAGAGATACAATAACATTTAAGATATGTACACCTTTGATAATCTCCTAACTTTAACAATGTTGCTAATCCCTGACTTTTCACTCTGTGTGATTCCTCATTTCTCAAAAGTTCAGCTGTTTCATTCACAATTTTCGCCTTTTCCAAAGTGTCAGGCGTTACTTCTCCCAATTCGGCGAACACCCAGAAAATCTTGGCTCTAACTGCAATTTCATTTTCAACAACAAATCTCTCCGCTAACTTCTTTATAGCAATGGGAACGTCCTCTGGCGCTATATACGCTATAGCATCCGAAATACGAACAAGCAATTGCAACGCATCATTTCCACTTTTACATTTCTCCAAGCATTCTATGTAAGCTAATGCTGAGCTACTGTCAGTACCATTCTTCGAACCAGACGTCGATAATAACCTTAGAGTCTTTAGACGTTTGACTGGAGGCTCATTAACAATCTAAGTAACAAATTTGTTAAAATAATAATTTAAGTAGCTATGCTTTATAAATAGAAAAGAATATATGGTATGACATTACCGCCTGGCTCTGATTAAATTCAGCTAGAACTCGTTTTTTTATTAAAGCTGCCATTCTCAGGACAATGTCTTATTTCATTATGAATTTAAGCACTATCTCTTCTCAGCTTAATCTATAATTCTGACATGATATTTTGATAGACCCGCAATATATGTGATATAACCTCAATGCATTGCCATGAAAAAATATATATATATTGAGACACACACACACACACACACACACACATACCCACACCACACAACATCACATTTGATATGTAGTATTGCCAACTTTAGTAGAGATGCACAATAAAAAACTAATACACCACTAATGCAATTCGGTGTGTAAATTGGAGTGTAATGCCTGGTTTATGCTTCGGTTTTAACCCTAAAATCCTAAAATTCAGCCAATGGAATACAGATTTCCGTTAGGACCAATTAAGACTGGTAGCCCTATTGGCTGAATTTTAAGATTTTAGGATTAAGACCGAAGCATAAACCAAGCATAAATCGATTTAAATATTTTCAGTTTAACAAAAATTTAATTTTTTAAGGTTTAATGAGATAATCAACGTGATAAGAAAAACTATGTAATTAAGGCTGCGGTCTACTTGACGCTACAAAACGCTTCGAAGCATTCTTTGATTAGTCAATTCACAAAATTCTTTGTTCTGATTGGTCGCTCAAACGCTTCGAAGCGTTTCTAGCGTCAAGACACTCAGCGTGCATATCAGTGACAGCATTAATTTTCTTATTGGAAAATGTTACAAGTTGAATCGAGAATTAATCTACTTTCAATCTACAATACAATTAATCTTTTTCCGATTCTAGAATTCTAATAAGTTGAACCTCTCGATTAAGAGCTAACTATGAATTGTAGGACTGGACTTAAACAGTATTGATCGATAAATTAATTGGTCGCGTTCAGCAGACTCAACTGTTGTGGAGCGGATCCGTGAGCGCTCACTGCTATTGGTGTATTCTTTTAGATCATCCAATAGCAGCGAGAGCTCATTGATCCGCTCCGCAACAGTTGAGTCTGCTGAACGCGACCATTGAAATCAATTTGGACAGTTTGAATTTGCGTCAAATGGCTCCAGAAAAATCAACAAGAATGACATCTTGACTCGTTGTAGTCAATGCACCATCTGTCGATCCCTGTCGTTGGCAACAGATTTAAAACGGTTCTTAAATACAGTTGTCCACTGTTTCGCGTGCGAGTTCGTACTGGTTCGTGCAAGGCATTGTCTCATTCCTGTGCGTGATGTCGGTGTCATCGGTGAAATAAGAGAGTAGGACGAACATGGACGGCTTGTATTTTACTTATTCATTGCTACGTTTACTTTCTACGGTGATTTAAGAAATGGAACACAGCTTCCTGCAGAGGCGTCATTCGGGTTACCGAGTCGAGGACGATTCCGTGATCATCTCGGACAGCGAGGAGGAGGTTGATAATTCAAGGAAGAACGACCAACAAATAATCGATGAAAGCGTAGAGATCGATGATGATGCCGATAATTCTATCGAGGATACGACACCGAGGAAGTAAGCATTCTATCGATGTGAAACCATATTATGCTATAATATGTTATATATTATCGAAAAATTACAATTTTTTTTTCTCTGCAGTTATGATCTCTATTGATTGTTAAACTCGGATGATGACATTAAAATCACAGTTTTGAATAAAAATCGAGTATTATATTAATAAGTTTTAAACATATATACATATCTACGAAACTAATAAATCATGAAATTAGTACCGTATTGTCAGTTTAATCACTTAAATTTTAACAGTCACGCGAACTTCCATAAAAATCAGCCGTCTTTAATAGCATCTTGTCGATATAAACTATCAAGGATAAATTAACCTTGATGTCGAGATATTGTACGTGAAGATAATCCATGTTTGTTTTGAAACAAAAGAATCGTCTGACGATCGGCGATTGCCTTGGTTGTGATATATTGCTATAATGCGTATGAATTTTTCGAAACGGTACTGATTGGTTGCCCCCACCATTCCATCTTCGATTTCGTTTGTCGAATTTTCGTCATTTATTCTTTAATGCGGGGTCTACAATGGCTACGTTTACACCGTGCGCTTAGTCCGCGACCTATACGATAGGTATCTTTGTTCAATATACAGGATAAACAAGGACATCTATTGTATAGGCCGCGGTCTAAATGCACGGTGTAAACGTAGCCAATAGA